>NC_056731.1:1535323773-1535526273 GCF_019279795.1 Protopterus annectens
AACAATTGCCTCATGTACACAGACAACCCTCTCCTCCTACTACCCAACACTACAACCTGTGAGAGATGCACTAATATAGCCAAACTGGAAGCAAAGCTCTCTTCACCCAAGACTGGACTAGACAGTCAAGAGGAGAAGGTAAACACTTGCACCACACCACACTCATCACATAGTCCCTCAAAACCTACACCACCAAAATACACACATAGAAACATGAAACACACACCGGAGGCTCTCAATAAAAATCTGCTCAAGCAAAAGAGACCTCCAAAGCAGAAACGCAAGCAAGCTCCACCCCCCAACACAACCCAAGTGACACATAGCCCACAAACTCAGTGTGCCACTCAACCATAGCCAATACAGCATAACAACATACCCAACAATCTAGTCATAGGTGACTCTATAGTCAGGCACACTGATGTTCCACTCACCAGGCTAAACAAGGAGAAAGATACTGTCAGCTGCCTGTCAGGTGCCAGGATCCACCACATAATGCACGCACTCAGGTCATTTCACAAGTACAAATATGACTCTGTCATTGTCCATGTTGGTGTGAATGACCTGAGACATACCTCCCTGGACTACATGAAAAGAGACATGGAGGAGCTCTCTGATCTTGTAGTCAAGGCAGGTATGACCCTAGCCCTGAGTAGCATCCTGCCATCACCCAGAATGATACCACAGTACAAGGACAAAATGATTGACTTCAACAATTGGCTAAGCCTCTGGTGTCATTCTAAGGAGATCTAGTATCTGTCTGCCTGGGATGACATGATCGAACGACCATGATGCTTTGCCAGAGATGGCCTGCACCTGTCACCCTTGGGATTCCAGATACTGGTTAAGGTTTTTGCCACCCCCTATAGTGCCTTTTTTAGGCAAGGTTCAAATGACAAATTCACCACATTAACAGGTACAAGCAAGCACAATCTGAGGGTAATGCTACTCAATGCTAGAAGTCTAAACCTCAAAATGCATTAATTCAAGGCACTCCTTAAAATGTAGAACATCAACATCTTTGCAGTGACAAAGACCTGGTTCAAGGCTCCAGAGAGCACCCCTGGATTACTAGGCTATAATTCATACCACACTTTTCGCCACCTAACCTGGATCAAAACACTAAAGGTGGAGGCGTATCCATATTAAGAATATCCACACCTCCAGGCTAAGTTGCTCAACATAATGCATCCGAGATTATCGAAGTGCAACTAACTCTGGGAAAGACAGCAATCCAAATTGTAACTTGCTACAGTCCCCCCACCATACCTCAGGATTCTCACACTTCATTTCTTGATACACTGGAAAATATTAGGGTGCAACCCAACACCCTAATAATGGGAGATTTCAACTACCCCACCATTAACTGTGAAAACTACTCATGTACCAACTCTTTTGCTCAATGATTTCTGGAATTCATAAATTCCTATGCCTTAGATCAACTTATTCACACTCCCAACAGGGGCAGCAATATCCTAGACCTGGTCATTACCAACATGGGTGACAGGGGTTCCACACCAGATGTCAATTCCTCATTGGTCAGATCTGACCACAAGCTAATCACCCTAGACATCCACATCCTGCCCACAACCCCCATTAGGGAAACCACTGCAAAAAATTTCTCCAAAGCCAACTTCATGCTTCTTAAGACAGAAGTGGCAAACTTGACGACACCCATGCAGACAGACAATAGAGGTACGACTGCTGAATCCTACACAAATGCACTTTATAAGCACTTACATGAGTGCATGGATTATGCTATCCCTAACAGAACCAAGATGCTATCCTCCAAAAAAAGGAAGCCAATCTGGTGGTCCCCTGCCATAAACAAACTCTACAACAGAAGAAAAAAAACTGTTGCAAAAAAGAGTAAAATCCCATGATAAGAGGAACTCCCTGGTCAGCCTCAGTATGAAGCTGAGATCCCTCATAAAATCCTCCAAACCTAGTTACTAAAACAAAATCACCACTGATTCTAAAGACAACCACAAAGCATTGTACAGCTATGTCAAGAATCTCAATGGCAACACTCAGGTCTACTCTGAGTTACAGCACAATGGCACTAAATATACAGAACCAACTGATATTGCCAAAATCCTGGCAGATAGGTTCAGTGCTAACTTTATCCCCATCTCACCCCCTAAAGGGCCCATCTCTATACTGGAAGAATGCAAAGTTCCTGTAATCACAACTGCAGAGGTAAAAACCACACTCTCCAAAGCCAAGAATACAGCATCCATGGGACCTGACAACATCCCAGGTTGCGTTCTACATGAACTGCAGAATGAACTGGCACCCCACCTAAGCATCATGTTCAATCATAGCCTCACCTCAGGCTTTGTGCCCACTGAATGGTGCACAGTGACGATCATCCCACCCAACAAAGGGGGAGCCACCACTGACCCTGGGAATTACCGTTCCATTAGCCTAACTAGCCTGGTCTACAAGGCCATGGAACGTATCATTTTGGATCTTATACACAAAGACAGTGGTAATCTCCAAACTCTGGACCCCACCCAGTTCGGGTTTGTAAAAGGCAGATCATGTATCCTAAACCTGATAGACTTTTTTGAAATAGTCACCAAAGCCGTGGATGAGGATAAGGTGGTTCACACAGCCTATCTAGATCTCGGCAAGGCTTTTGACACCATCCCCCACTCTGGAATTATAGATAAACTCACTAAACTAGGTATATATCCCTATGTCACAAGATGGGTTGCCAACTGGAACACTGACAGAACCCACTCTGTGAAAGTAGCTGACTCCAAATCCGACATCAGACCAGTGACAAGTGGAGCACCACAGGGTTCAGTCCTGGTTTCTCTCCTGTTTGGTATCTACTTTTCTGAAGTACAGACTAACACAGAAGGTCTTTGGCTAATGAAGTTTGCAGATGACTGTAAACTAGTAGCCATAATCAAAACTCCTAACGATGTGGACATCCTACAAAAGGGCCTCACGGAGACAGATGCCTGGTGTCAAAGCCATGGCCTCAAGCTCAATGAGAAAAAGTGCATTGTCATCCCCTTTGGTAAAAACTCTGTACCCATGACCTACCACATAGGTGGTAGTCCATTTAACACCGAAAGTGTGATAAGAGATCTTGGGACACGGGTGGATAGTATTCTTTCCTTTGATAATCACATTGCCACAGTAGTCAGGAAATCCTTCTATGTGGCACACCTCATCACAAAAGGTTTCTCATCCAGGAAAAAAGAGGTCATTGTTCCCCTCTACTCATCACTCATTAGACCCATTATAGAGTACAACACCCCTTTTGGTATGTACCTCACAAGACATCTACAACAACTGGAAAGATCACAGAATAACTCACAGAGGATTACCAGCCTCAAACAGATGCCCTATGTAGACCATCTCAAAAAACTCCAGGTTTACTCCGTCGCATATCGCCTACTCAGAAGTTATCTCTGCCTAACATACAAAGCTATGTCAAACTCACAGCTGTTGGACATGCTCCACTTAAAGAAATCCCAATCCCTCTGAGCTACATGCTCTAGGGACCTAAACCTTGTCACTGCAATAAACAGAACATGCTGCAGGGATAGATTCATTTTCCAGAGACTTCCCATTCTCTGGAACAAACTACCTATCTATATCAAACAAAGCTCCTCATTAGCACTCTTCAAGAAAAAGCTTGATGATTGGATGGGAAATAGGAAATTCACCCTGGGGATCACCTCTGTGGCTCTGCTTGATTGGGGCACAGGAAAATAATTTTCTTGGGTAGCGAAAGCCAGGGTACCTTTTTGGCTAGGACTATATAGGCCCTAGGGCCAATAGCCTAGTAACTACCTTTGAACTTATGAACATATATATATATATATATATATATATATATATATATATATATATATATATATACACACACACACACATACATATGTGCAATAAGTGTATATGAGTGTGTGTGTGTGTGTGTGTGTGTGTGTGTGTGTGTGTGTGTGTGTATCTCTCTCTCTCTTTATATATATATATATATATATATATATATATATATATATATATATATATATATTTATATATACATATATATATATATATATATATATATATATATATATATATATATATAAATGTTCCTAAACTTATATATCCATCCTCTCCCTCAGGGCACCATATTTATATCCCTAGCCCCACTCCCATCTGCTGTGTATCCCTGGTGGTAGCGTTTGTAGTAAGTTTTCTTTTTTGTATTCATTACTGTTATATTGGTGTAAACTCTTAGGAACATATGCCTTTCATTTATTGTATTTTTATTTTAAGTCAAACTGTTGCTTCTGATTCTTTCTGCTTTTGTGAATGTATACTGTTGTAGTTGGGCTGCATCTATCAACTATAGTAGTTGTTGTTCTGCCTATTGCTTAATTGAGTCAAGGATTATCTGTGTAAAGTGTTAGATGAGTTAACGTTTGTACTTATTCTGAGGGTTGTCCATGTTTCTGACCTTTTTAGCACCTAAAACCCGTATTTGGGTTACCAGTTACTTTTCTATGTCTCTCGCTAGCATCAGTTGAGTTGTTCACGTGCTTTTAGTGTAGCAGGAGTGCAGAACGGGTTATGTACCTAAACCTGATTATGTTGGTTACCAGCTACCTATCTATGTCTTGCTAGCATCTGTCTAGCTGTTCGTGTTTTTCTAGTGTAGCTGGAGTGCCTTTAATTTGCCCTTTAATTTAAATTGAGTTAAGGCTCGCAGGCACTACAAAGGCAAACCAGTCACCATAGCTATTGTTTCATTTGGAATTAGCGAAACAAATATCTCGATAACCCTCAGGATACATTGCAGTGTTGTTACCGCTACTGAATGGGCGGCACTAAATAATGCTTCGCAACATTTCTGCTTATTTTTCTAGCTTGGGCACTGCTTACTGGTCCCTAGTTAGCGGTATATGCTTTTTATCGTTTCTTAAGCCATGATTAGTATTACATTATCAGTAAAATGTTTATTCTGAGTGTCACTTTTAATTGTAAAGGCCAGCGTCTATACCTAAGTACATTAGATTGCTCTATTGAACAGAAAAAGACAGCGTTTAGATATTCCAGTGTTATGCTCGCTATTTTTTATTTCTTATTTTTTTAGCTTGTTTGCTTTTATTATGTTTATTAGATTTTTGTAAGACTGCTGGAAGTTTTTGCCTGTCTCTGCATTATGTATCTTTTAACATTTTTTTCCCTCAACATTTCTCCTTAAGCTTGTACCCTTCCTGCCAGTGTAAACCACCCCAGCTACTGTGTTCTTCGGGCTGCCCAAGACCCAGAGAAATACCTGACTTCTTCTTCAAATTCTGCTACCTCATCCCAGCGCAGGAAGAGGACCACTGCCTTCCCTGTTCTGTATTGACCAGGGAAGCTGGAATAGTAGTTAAAAAAGTATGTCAAACCGGCTCCTCATTTACTACAACTAATTCCTGTTTCTATTTGTTTTAGGGAGCGCTCCCTATCAGAAATACCAGCAGTCATAGTCTCCCACTCTCTATCCCCTATACCCTCCATTAGTCTACCCTCTAAACTCCCCCCCCCCGCTCTTCATTTTTTTCTTCTTCTTCCCCTACAACTTGCTCAATCTCCCCTTGTGATATAACTATCGGTGTTACAAGGAGTTACCAGTAGAGGGCAGTATAAGAACACTACCTACCAGTTACTTTGTTCTTAGAAAACAAGCCCTTATATCAAGTTTATTTTCCTTCCCTCTGATACCACCTTTATCCCCCCTTTTCTCTCTGTAATTACTCTTATCTTGTTTCCCTTCTCAACACTTAAAAGTCCCTGACCTTCTTGTATACCTTACTTTGAACTAACCTTCCAATATCTCTGATTGTTTTTCCTCACTACCTGCCTTCTTACCTTACTACTTGTCTCTACCCTCTCTGTTTGCCCTGCGGGCTCACTCCACTCCCCTACCCTACCCTCTAATCCCACCCACCCCCACTACTTCTACACTTATACCTCTACTGCCACACCCCCACCTAAACAACCAATCATATTCTATTGCTCGTTGCCATACTAGATTACTACTAGACAATTACATATTGTTACTAGTTATAGCACTATCTCAGCAGGTAGTACTTCTCTCCAACCCTCCTCTTTCTCAATCCCTTCCACCTCCAACTAACGTATAATCCCCCCTCACAATGCCAAGTACACCTATGTCTAAACAGGTAAAGCCATTGCTCATTTATGTTCTCCTAACTTTTTTGTCTGTAGCATATATACTAACCACTTATGAAAACTTCACCTACTCTGAATTTCTCTATCCCTACAAGCAAACTTGCCCACTTACCCACGTAGCCTCCCAAAATCATGTAGGCATAACAGATACATCCAATTACTTACTCTCAAAGTATTATAGACTAGCCCATATTACTTACCCCCATCATAGAAAATCACCAAATCTACTCCAGACATTTCTAAAGCTCTCACATAGACTCAAACAACATCCCCTTCTGCATGGAGACATCCATCCCAACCCTGGGCCAAACAATAACACCATCACCTGCCCCCATGCATCCAATCCCTCCACCTCTAATAACCCCTTTAGGACTCTCAATTCTCTCTCTATAGCTCACCTTAATATACAGAGCTTAAACAATAAACTTGCCCAACTTCACACTCTCTTAGACGTACACTCTTTTGATATCCTATGTCTAACAGAAACCTGGCTTAAACCTGTTACCCAGGACAATGAAATAACCCCACCTGGTTATAATATTTTGAGGGCAGACCGCAAAACCAAAAAGGATGGTGGGGTGGCAATATTATATAAATCTGGCCTGCAACTAACTCCATTTAATGTACAATTACCTTCATTAGGGAACACTGAAATTCTTATCACAAAACTTCAGCTCAATATTTCCAAAGGTGTCTATATTATATGCTCTTACCTTCCCCCTGGTAATAACATCAACTCCCTTGAAAATATTCTTAGCTGGCTCTCTACTTACTACCCTCAAGAAACCATAGTGTTGGGTCGACTTCAATAAAGACTGCAATAGCTGTGCCTCTACCAAGCCAACTTCCCATGTAAACCTATATGGCTTCTCCAAAATCATCACCACCCCTACCAGGATCAATAAACCTAATAACAAAGAAAGCACCTTAGATTGGATCCTAAGAAACAGTCACCCCCTCATATATAAAGCACAAATCCTTCCTGATGACATTAGTGACCACTCACTCACTTATATCATCAGACATAAGATCAATATTCCCAAACCTACCAGTTGCAAAATGTTTAGGTCCAACAGAAATTTTAACCCAGAAAACTTCCAAACAGAACTTGAGGCATGTGACTGGTCACCCCTAAAATATCTCCGACTCAAGGAAGCAATGTCCTACTTTAACTCCAAATTCTTACAAATACTGGACTATCATGCCGCTACTCGCTCTATTAGAATTAGGAATAAACCTGCACATTGACTCACTAAAGAGACTAGGCAAAAGATCCTAACAAGAAATAAAAGCTGGTTTAAATGGAGAACTACAAAAAACTTTATAGACCATCAGATATTTAGACAGCTAAGAAATGCCACTAAAAAATCAATACTTCTCGATAAAAAAAAACTTTTAATTTCACCTCCAACAATCTCACCAACACAAAGCACAAAAGTTCTGGTCAGGTATTAATAGACTTTTACGTCTAGGCCACTCTAAAACACCTACCCCATCACAAACCCCTAGCGACAATCCCAAGCATATAGTAGATGCCTTTAATACCTTATTTACTGATGCCATCCAATCTCTAGCTAACTCCCTACCTCCTGCCTACACAAATGTACCGCCCAACACTAATACCTTAGCTCCTGCATTCCATTTACAACCAGTTCCTACATCCCTCATCTGCTCCCTTCTTCAAAAACTTAAGCCATGCACTCCCTCCGCTGATGGTCTCCCAGCAGAATATCTGCATTTAGCAGCAAAGGTTCTAGCCTAGCCAATCTCTATCCTAATAAATAGAACCATTAAGGAAGGACCTATACCATCCCTCTGGAAAACCTCCCATATTATCCCACTTCACAAAGGCGGCAACTCAACTGAACTGTCAAACTTTCGCCCAATAGCCTTACTTTCTCCTTTAGCAAAAATCATGGAAAAATGTATCCACCACCAACTTCTTAATCACCTATTCCAAAACAACTTACTTGCTGACTGCCGGCATGGTTTTAGGCCATTCCATAGCACTGCCACTGCCCTCCTATCCTTCACTGACTGCATCAACAAATACTGTAATAATAATACTTTATCCTCTGCACTCTTTCTTGACCTTTCAAAAGCCTTTGATATGGTTAATCATCAGCTTCTTTTAAATATACTTGAATCCTTCTCACTAGACACACTGGCATTACAATTTTTCAAGTCCTACCTAGACAATAGGCAGCAGGCTGTGCTCTGGGTAAATATTCTTTCCAAGCTTCTATCTGGAAGGCTGGCATAATGGTTAAGGTGTTTACCTTACCAGCAAAAGGTGCAGGGTTGGATTCTCACAGGGAGTAATTGGCTAGGCTTAAAATGGTCTACAAGGGTAGTTAGCCTAGTAATAACCTATGAAATTGTTTTAGTTGCCCAGCTAGCTCAGTCAGTAGAGCATGAGACTCTTAATCACAGGGTCGTGGGTTCGTGCCCCACGTTGGGCGTGTTTCCTTTGTGCCGTGCGTGTGGCGTATGCCTGTAATCCTAGCAGACTGGGAGGCAGATGTTGATGGATCGAATCATACCAGTGCGTGAGAGAACATATCTTCCTGACATAGGGGAAAAACTAATCCCCCGAGGCACAATGTAAGGCGAAACAAGCCAGATTTGTAAAGTGTCCTCAAGGAGACACAACCTCACTTTATTGCTATGATGGCTTAGTGGTTAACTACTGTGACTATAATGTACATGGTCTTGAGTTTGAGTCTTGCAGAGGCAATTTATTTCAGGGGCCCGAGAAGTAAATATTGTGGGAAGAAATATCCAGGGAATTGTTATGGGTAGGTTTGCATAGGCCCTAGGACCGATAGCCTAGTACTAACCTATGAACCTATAAGCATCTCCCTATTTCCCTTGGTGTCCCTCAAGACTCTATTCTAGGCCCTCTTCTATTCTCAATTTTCATCAATGATCTTATTACAGCAATTCCTCAAGCAACCTGCATACAATATGCTGATGACTCTACTTTATTATGTTCTGCCACTACCTCATCTGAACTCCAATCCCTCACCCAAAGTGTGTTTAATATTGTTGAAAACTGGTTCCAACATTGCTGCTTTCTCCTGAATCCCAAAAAAACTAAATTACTGCTCTTTACTCCTAACAAAAATCTTCCACAACAGAATTCACAGTTACATCTAATAATGGCACTGTCATATCACCTGACCCAACAACTAAACTCTTAGGAATAACCATTGACCACAACCTTAACTTTGACACTCACATTAACAAAACTATAAAAGCAGTTAACAGAAAACTTGGCAATTTTTAAAAAATTAAACTCTTCCTTACTCCTCTAGCCATAACTACTATCGCCCAAACCCATCTCATTTCCACCCTCCTCTATGCCTCACCCATCTATACTAATCTATCCAAAAATAACCTCAACAAACTGGCAACTGCCTACAACAGCATTGCCAGATTTGTCACTAGCTCCCCTTCTAGAACCCTCCATTGTCATAACCTTAAACAGCTAGGATGGCTGGAGCTACCCAATCAACTTCTATTACATCAACTTACTATCACCCACAAGTCCCTCTATCATCCTAGTAATACCCCAGCTCTCACTAGCCTCATCATTCCCTACAAAAATCTTACTACTCTACACTCAGCAAACAAGCTACTAGTATCTATGCACAAATCCAATAATAAGTCAGGAGATTCACTGTTCTCAAATACAGTGGGGAAAGCCTGGAACCTTCTTCCTACTGAACTTACATCCCTCACTTCGACACAACTCTTCAAAAAGCGACTCAAACAATACCTTAAAACTCATTGGCTATGCCCATGTACTTATCCAGACTAATAATTCACTGCTTCCTGTTGTCAACTGTACTCTCTTCTCACATCTTTAGCCTCAACAATAATGATCTGTAAGTGACCTAAAGTTTGTTTGCTTTTTTCTTACTCCTTCTCATGCACCTCTGCAGATCACAAACATCCTTTGCAAGACTACTACTGTTAGAATCATGTCTTTTGTTTGTATATGTAAGTAAAATTACCATACGCCTATGTAAAATTGCCTTTTAGCCTAAAATTTGAGTGTACTCATTTTAATATTATCTTTTTAGCGGAGCTTATCTCCCCGGGCCTCTACTGAAAATGGACATATATCCAGTTAGACTAGCTCGGATAACAAATGTAAAATAAAATAATAATTAAAAAAAAAAAAAATATATATATATATATATATATATATATATATATATATATATATATATATGGATCTAGGACACTTGCTCGAAAAAGCAAATGTCCGAATACATATATACCGATCACAGTTTAACGAAAGCGCTTTAATCGAAAAAGCGCTTCTGTTAAACTATGAAAAAAAAAAACAAAACCACTTAATAAATGTGCCCCCCACACCCCCCCTACTTAAATATTCTCACTCCAAGGTCGCACTACAGTGGAGTAAAGGAATATCGGTGAAATTTAAATTCGCGCAAGTGTCCGGGTCCCATAAATATATATATATATATATATATATATATATATATATATATATATATATATATATCTATATATATATATATATATATATATATATATATATATATATGCATACATCCATACATATATATATGTATATATATATCTATATATATATATATATATATACATACATACATACATATATGTATATATGCTGGTCTTCTCTTTCCAGTATGTTTTTTGCAGAAGTTCACTTTGTTCACGTTCTCTTTCTCCACAAATGGTTCTTTCCACACTGGTAAGAATTTTTGCCAGAAGAGTGGACTAACACCACTTTTCCCCTATTTTAAACGTTCTAACAATTCTGGCATACACCCTCTGAAGTACTTTGTCAGGTGCATATGCTTGCTGACTATAGGTTACTAGTCTTTATGTGCGATTACAGTTTTAAAGGATGTGTTGCTTCTCTTTTTAAGTCTTCTTAGCTATGCTCATCAAAGCTTGGGACAATCTTCTCGAAGTTTGGGGTACCTCTGTTAAATCAAATAGGAGGTAGAGAAATAGCTGATCTCATTTCTTACTACTCTGCCCTATGACCTTGTTTAGCATAGACTTCAGAGTTTTATTAAAGCACTCCAATAAGACATCAGTTTGAAGCTAGTTCACTAAATTCTTTAAATATTTTTTATTTAAAACACTGGCAATGCTGATGCATTACTATGGATATTAGTGGCATTCTGTTAGCTGAGTATTTATTTTCCAAAACATTTTTATTAAATGTTGTTAATAAACATGGACATAAAGTATTAAAAATAAACAATATAAAACATAATAACTATTTACACTATATACAAACATCCATGATATACATTTGTTTTATCCAAGAAAGGTAATCAATATTTATCTAACAATCTCTCAAATTTTTGGCAAGCTAGTCTTTTGTGTGTTACATTTAAGGATCTCTGATAAATAGTTTGCATTTCTTTTTTACATACAGATTTTGCCATTAAAATAAACTCAGTAAGCATACGATCTTGTTTTTTTTCCAGTTCAATGTAATTATTATTACCAGCCATCCAGTAAAACAGTTCACTGTACCTATCCAGGCATGTCCAAAGGGCAGTTTCAGGTGTACTCTCCAGTCCAACTGGTGAATCTGGGAATTTTGAGGCAATGTTACAACTGCCTCATGTACACAGACAACCCCCTCCTCCTACCACCAAACACTAATACATGCGGGAAATGCAGTTATACAGCCAAACTAGAGGCTAAGCTCTCTCAACCCAAGACTGGATCAGACAGTCAAGAGGAGAAGGGAAATAATTGCATCACACCACCAGTCTTACACAGACCAATTAAACCAGCACCGGCAAAAAAACACACATAAATACATGAAAACATACTCGGAGGCTCTAAATAAAAATCTGAAAAACCAACAGAGACCTCCAAAGCAAACATCCAAGCAACCTCCACCCCCCCCAACACAAACCATGAAACACATACTTCACAAAACCAGTGTGCCATGCAATCACAGACCTTAAGGCAAAATAACATACCCAACATACTAGTAATAGGTTACTCTATAGTAAGGCACACTGACATCCCACTCACTAGGCTGAATAAGGAGAAGGTTACTGTTAGCTACCTGTCGGGTGCCAGAATCTGCCACATAACACAAGCACTCAGGTCACTCCAGAACAAGTACAAATATGACTCTGTCATTGTCAATGTTGGTGTGAATGACCTGAGCCATACCACCCTGGACTACATGAAGAGAGACATGGAAGAGCTCTCTGATCACGTAGCCCAGGCCAGTATGACCCTGACCCTGAGTGACATCCTGTGCTCACCAAGAATGATACGATGATATAAAGAAAAAAATTCTTGATTTCAACAATTGGCTTAATTTCTAGTGTCATTCAAAGGGGATCCAGTGTCTGTCCATCTGGGATGACATGCTCGACAAGCCACTCTGCTTTGCTAGGGATGGCTTGCACCTATCACCCTTAGGCTTTTGAATACTGGCCAAGGCTCTTGCCACCCCCATAGTGCCTTTTTAGGCAAGGCTCAAAAGACAAACCCACTGCCATAAATAGCACAACTAACAAAAAACTGAGGGTAATGCTACTCAATGCCAGAAGTCTAAACCTCAAAATGCATGCACTCAAGGCACTCCTCAGTATGGAAAAATCGATATATGTGCAGTAACAGAAACCTGGTTTAAGGCTCCAGACAGCACCCCAGCACTACCAGACTACAACTCATACCATACATTTCGGCCACAGAACACAAACCAAAATACAAAAGGCGGGGGTGTACCCATATTCATCAAGGATACCCACACCTCCAGGGTAGTGGCACAGCACGATGCTTCAGAGATCATCCACATGCAACTAACAATGAGCAAAACTGCAATTCAAATTGTAGCTTGCTACAGATCACCTACCATGTTCCAGGACCCCCATTCCATGTTTCTGGAAACATGGGGAAACATAAAGGTCCTAACAAACACCCTACTATTGGGTGAATTTAATTACCCAAACATTAACTGGGAGAACTTCTCAAGTACTAACTCCCTTGCCCAACTTTTCATACAATTTATAAACTCAAATGCCCTGGTTCAACTGGTCAACACTCCCACCAGAGATGACAACATATTGGACCTGGTCATCACCAATATGGGCGACCGGTGTTCCACACCAGAGGTCAACCCCTCGCTAGTTAGATCTGACCATAAACAAATCACTTTGGATATCCATATTCCGCCCCCCACTCCCAGACAAGAAAACCACCGTGAAAAACTTTTCAAAAGCAAACTTCACTTTACTTAAGACCGAGGTGGAAAGTTTCAAAACCCCCATGCTGAAGGATAACACTGTCCAAGGTTCAAAATCCTTTACTAATGCATTCTACAGACAATTACAAGAATGCATGGATCGTGCCATCCCAAGCAAAACCAAGACTCACTCCTCCAAGAAAAGGAAACCAGTCTGGTGGACTCCTACCATAAACAAGCTATACAATAGAAGGAGGAAACTAGTACAAAAAAGAGTAAAATCCCAAGAAAGGAAGACATCCCTGATCAGTATCAGCAAGAAATTATGATCCCTCATAAAATCATCCCAGGCGAGCTTTGAAAGAAAAATTGCCAAGGACTCCAAAGATAACCACAAGTCATTCTTTAGCTATGTCAAGAATCTAAGTGGCAATGCTCAGATCTGCTCTGAGTTAGTGCAGAATGGCACAAAATACACTGAACCGACTGATATCGCCAACATCCTGGCAGACAGGTTCAGCACAAACTTCACCCCCCTCTCACCCCCAAAAGGGCCCATAACCATACCAGAAGAATCTAGAGTCCCTGAAATCACACACACTCAGGTTAAAACAGCCCTCTCCAAAGCCAAAAACACAGCATCAATGGGATCGGACGGTGTCCCAGGCTGCATCCTACACGAGCTCAAAGATGAATGAACCCCTCACCTAAATACACTGTTCAAACTCAGCCTCTTCACAGGCTACATACCTATAGAGTGGCGCGCAGCAATGGTTATTCCGCTCCACAAAGGTGGTGCCACAACAGACCCTGGGTACTATCGCCCTATAAGCCTGACTAGCTTGGTCTGCAAGGCTATCAAGCACATCATCATGGAACTCATTAACAGAGACATTGGGAACCTCCAAACACTGAACCCTACCCAGTTTTACTTTGTTAAGGGCAGATCATGGCTCCTAAACCTGGTGGACTTCTTTGAGACAGTTACCAAGGCTATAGATGAGGGAAAGATGGCACACACAGCCTACCTAGACCTTGCTAAGGCCTTTGACACCATTCCCCATTCTGGTATTATAGACAAGCACACCAGCCTGAACATAAACCCCTACGTCACAGGATGGGTTGCCAACTGGCTCATGGACAGAACCCACATGGTGAGATTTGCGGGAGCTAAGTCTGACTCTAAATCGGTTACAAGTGGCATTCCCCAGGGCTCAGTCCTAGGACCCCTCCTGTTTGGCATATACTTCTCAGAGGTACAGGCAAGCACAGGAGGACTATGGCTGACCAAGTTCACAGATGACTGCAAACTAGGGGCTATAATTGACTCTCCAGCTGACACAGACATCCTCCAAAAGGGTCTCACTGAGACAGATACCTGGTGTCAAAATCATGGCCTCAAGCTAATTGCCAAAAAGTGCATAGTCATCCCCTTTGGAAAAAACAAGGTACCAACAAACTACCACATAGGTGGTAGTCCCCTAAATACAGAAGACATAATAAGGGATCTGGGGACCCAGGTAGATAGTAATCTCCCCTTTGATAATCACATTGCCAAAGTGGTTAAAAAATCCTTCTACATGGCCAACCAAATCACAAAAGGGTTCATATCCAGATCAAAAGAGGTCATTGTGCCCCTCTACTCATCACTCATCAGACCCATCATAGAGTACAATGCCCCATTTGGGATGTACCTTACAAGTCACCTGCAACAGCTGGAAATACCACAGAAGTACCTCACCAAGAGGATCACTGGCCTCAAACAGATGCCCCATGCAGCTCAACTGAAGAAACTCCAGTTGTACTTGGTTGCATACTGCCTATTCAGAGGTGATCTCTACCTGACATACAAGGCCATGTCCAACCCAGAATTGATGGACATGCTCCACCTAAAGAAAACCTTATCCCCTCGAACCACATGCTCTAGAGATCTAAAAATCACCACAACAATAAATAGGATGTGCTGGAGAGATAGATTCCTGTCCCAGAGCCTTCCCAAGCTTTGGAACAAAATCCCAATCTACATTAGGCAGAGCTCCTCGCTAATGCTCTTTAAAAGAAACCTTGACGAGTAGATGGGAAACAGAAAGTTTACCTCGAGGATCACTTCAGTGGCTCTGCTGGACAGAGGCACAGGGAACTAATCCAAGGGGGCATCGAAAGCCAACACATTATGGCTAGGCTTATAAATGCCTTCGGGCTGATAGCCTAGTACCAACCTATGAACCTATGAACCTATTAGCCAAAGAACAGGTAACTGATGTCTAGGAATTACACTTCGGGTAGGGACATTGAATAATATCAAAGAGCTAGTAATTTGACAGTTATCAGACCACAGGGCTTTTGCGGAATGTCTAAAATAACTCCAGTATTGTGTGAGAGTTCTACATATGATGAACATATGAACCCAGTTGGCTTCAAGAATATCACCACACCTCCAGCATTTGCTTTCATTACTCTTGGTTATAAGGTCAATTCTGTGTGGAGTGTAAAAGCTTTTATAAATAAATCTCCAGGTATATAGTCTCCAATATAAAGATGATGAAGTGTTTTTTATTGAATTTAATAACTGTTTCTTATTATCGTTAGATCAAGGTTCACCATTAATCTTTATGGAATAATTCCAAAAAGCTTGGTCAAAAGTAATCAAGTCTTCTCGTAGGATTTTATATACAGTTGATATGCTTAATTTATGTTCAATGTTCATCGAACTGCACCATATGAATAGTTGTATCAATCTTGGCATAATATCAGTTTCCAGATTTATTGACACTCTCACTTTATTTTCAACAAACTGTCTTAAAGATTGAATACAGATCTAATTATCTTGACAGACATTATATCTGGCTAAGAGAAAGTTCATTGGTTGGATGTTCTTATTGTCTATAAACTGGTGCCAAAACTTTAGATTATTCTCTTTAAGATTCCGCATCTTATTGATATTGAAGGTACTTAGGCAATATGGTGTATAAGCTATGGGAAATGTAATGAAAAAGGTGTTTCTTAGACTAAAATTGTTGTCGATTATATTTATGAAAATATAAAATATTTGGTTTATATCATGTGAGAAGTGGCTAAATTTCTTATTATATAAGCAATATTCATGGAGTATTCAAAATATTTTTTAATTCAGAAGGTTTCCTTAAACTGGGTTTCTGAGTTCTCAGAGGAAGTTATATGTATTTCATGTAGTTGTTTCCAGCTAGAGGTGTCTCTGGATGAAATCCAGTGTAATATTATGTTAATAATAACAGATTTGGAATATAATTCTATGATGGGAAAGCCAATCCCATTACTGTCTCAGGCTCTAACATGCCATTTATAGGCTATTCTTGGTTTCTTTGGGAACCATAGAAAAGTTAGTAATGGGGAATCTAATTGTTTAAATAATTTCTTAGGAGGAGGTAAAATCAACGATTGTATGTAAAATAAAATCTTGAGCAAAATAATAATTTTTATTAATGTAAGTCTGTCTTCCATGGTGAAAAACATTTTGTTCCACTTTTTAGTCAAGTCACTGATTATAGCTACCAGTTTAGTGAAGTTAAATTTAATAGTCTCATTCCATTTATTCTTAATACTTATTCCTAGATAATATCCTCGGTGGTGGTGCTGTGGTTGCGTTGTCGCCTCACAGTAAGACACTGACCGGTTTGACTCTCAGCTAGAGCGTCTTCTGCGTGGAGACATGCGTGAATGGGTGTACCTTCGTTGAAGGTTGTGCATTAGGGCAGGCAACTCAGCACGTAAAAATCAACTGCCAATCATTAGCGGACTGGAGTTCCGCTGTGGCGACCCCTATCCGGGAAAAGCCGAAAGACACAACAACAACAACTTATTCCTAGATAATCTATCTTATCGTTTTCCCAGTTGAATGTATTGTATTTTTGCAAATTGCTATTTATTTTCTTATTGATTAAAAGTGTTTTGGTTTTATTTTGATCAAACTTGAGCCTTGAGATTTTTCCAAATAGTTATGGCATTCATGATATGTTGTAAAGAGCCTTCTATGTCACTGGATGTTAGTAGAATATCGTCAGCAAAAAGCTGAACTTTTGGACAGTAACCCTCATTAACTTGAAATCCTTTGATATTTGGGTTATCGCTAATAAATAAAGCAAAAGGTTCCACTGATAAAGCAAAAAATAATGGGGATAGAGGGCAACCTTGTCTAGTTCCCTTATCAATTTTTACTTGGGATGATAGACATGAACCAATCTTAACAAATGCTTTAGAATCACTATAAATATTTTATATCAGTTTAGTGAAATCTGAAGTAATGTTAAATTCTTTAAAGTTTTTTTGTAAGTATGACTAACTAAGGGAATCAAATGCCTTATCAATATCCAGACTAATAATAGTTAATTGTTTCTTGGTTTTGTTTCCAATGTCTGTTAGAGATAGTAGCTTAATAATATTGCCGTGCACTTTTCTATGTAAGATAAAGCCAGTTTGATCAGAGTGTATTAGATTGGGTAATATATTCTTTAGTCTTTTGGCCAGGATAGACATGAACATTTTATAATCAATATTTAACAATGATATGGACCCATAGGATGCACATAGTTTGGGGTCCTTACCTTGTTTCAGAATGGGGGAAATTATTTGCTTCCACGAGGGAGGGAAAATTAAGTCTTGTTTAACCATGGAGAATGTGTTTAATAATAACTTTATTGTGTGCTCTGGAAGAATTTTATATATTTCTGGGATTGTCCCATCTAACCCTGGGGCTTTATTATCCTTCATATTTTTAACTTGTTCTTTCACTTCTGCTAAGGTTATGTGTTTATTTAGGGTACTATTTTATAGATTTGATAGTTTAGTCTTGATATTTTCTTGTAGAAATGCATCTATTACATCGTCTGACTCTAGTGGTGATTGCATGTCACTGATTGACCGATAATGATTTCTAAAGGCTTCTAATATACCTCCTAAATCAGTTGTTCTTTTTACTGTGTTATTATTCTTGTATTTAATTTCATTAATGTGATTTTGTTTATTAATTTGTTTGGATCTGATAGTTAGTTTATGTAAATGTCTGGGGTTTACTGAATAGGACTGTAGTTTAATCTTTTCTAAGCTTGTAACAACCTTATGATTCAATATTTCTAAATATTTGTGGTTTAGCTTAGAAATTTCAGTAAGTAATGCTTTATCATTTGATTTTAGATTTAGTTTTAACTTATCTATTTTGGCTTGTAAATCAGAAAGTTCCTTGTCCCATTCCTGTCGCCTTTGAAAATACCAAGCTTTAACTCCACTAAAGATGTGAACTTTTAATGCATCCTAAAGTATGATATCTGTTACTTCACCATTATTGTTGTTTTCCATAAATGCATTTATTTTTTTTAATAACCACTCCTTAAATCCTTTTACCTTAGTAACATAGGCTGGAATTCTTTGAAAAAATTATCATATCATCTTTTTTTCACAGTCAAGCTGAACAAAAGGGCATTGTGGTCAGAGAGTGGACATGACTGTATTGCAACATCACTTATTTTAGAGTAAAGAGTGTTAGACACAAAAATCTTATCAATATTAGTTTGTGCACCAAATCAGAAAGAATAATGAGTGTACTGAAGTGAATTTTGAACTCTTAAATTATGTATGTCTCTAAAATTCATCGAGGCTATAAAGCTGTTTACCTTTTTAGCTTGTGTTGTTAGTTTAACCTTACTATTTTTAGAGGTGTCTTCATCTGATGACAAGCAGTTGAAATCTCCCACCAGAATAAGTTCTCCCATTGCATGTAAAGTTATGAGATCCAAGTATTTCTTTACATATTTAGTTCATAGACCAGGAATCCAATATGAGTTTAACATTGTGAAGTATTTCTTATTAACTTTTAGCACTACTAAGCTTAACATTCCATCTTTATCTGAAAAGGTGTTTAAAATTTTAGGTAGTGTGTAAGTATTATTCCATAGTATAAGAGTACATCTCCTTTTGGCTCTAAAGCAGGAATCCGTGAGATCTGTAAAACCGTAAAATGATAATTTTTGCAAATCCTTCTCCAGCAAGTGGGTTTCCTGCAAGAAGATTATCTCAGCTCTGTGCATTTTAATGAATTTAATTAAACCAGCTCTTTTGACATTGTTATTTAAGCCATTAATATTTAATGATAAGCATTTGTATATCATCATTTGTTAAAGTTATATTTAGAGCATCAATAATATCTTCCAAGTATAATGACTTTAAGTAATTCATGAAGTTATGTATCATGGATGAGTCAAAAATCTTTAGAAACAAATTCTGAAACCAATAACTAAGAAAACATACATACATGGAACCTAAAGTTCCAGGTGTAGTTAATAAATTAACTAAACCACCATTTAACACCATCTCACACACCAAAACCATACATACATAGCTTCTGCTTTAAATCTAGTATATATAAACAGTAAAGCATTTCTAAGGTAACTCAAACAAATATGAACATAAAAAGTCCATCAGGCAATCACAGTGGATTCATATGTAATATTGTGTAAACCACTACTAGGTACTGGAAAATAAGGAGTCAGTTTCAACAATTAACCTAGTTGCTTTATCGGCATAAGCTTCTAATACCTATATATTTTATACCTATATTACAGTCTCTTGTGTTTATAACTATAGCAATACAGAAAAGAAAGGGGGGAACCATATGTTGGTCTATTAACACTAATTGAACAGAACAGAGTTACCTAGAACATTTTAACAATCCATTCCTACACTGTATGTGGTCATACAAAGATTTGAATCATAGTATCATAACTATCATTGCAACTGAGTCTGATTATATTGCTTTAAATCTACATCAATGAGAACACCTAATACAGATTAAAGTTGCTTAAGCATGAAAGCAGCAGAAGGAAAAGTAGACTCAATCCTATATATATCTTTGCATTCAGAATATTAAAAAAAATTGGTTGTTTAAGTAGTCAAATATTAATATATTATCATTTAGGGCATGCTATCAAAGCAAAGAATGGTATCCTGGCAGACTTCAGTGTTTCAAAGCAACAGACATACAGTAGCATTAAAATGCAATTGTCTTCATTAGACTAGTACAATAATCAATCCATTAAAGTCCTTGCTTGTTAAAAATACATATTTAAAGTGATTCCATACCTTTAGATGCATAAAAGAAAAAAAAAAAAACAACCAAAAAAAACAGTTACTTTTTCTTTTAGTTTCATTTTCAGCTTTACTTCCTGGTATCTGAGTCATGCATAAGTTCAAAGGTCATGTGATATCATCGCTCACTGTATTCTTGCTTCCAGCTTCTCTAGCTTGCTGCTACTGCCCTACAGATGCTCGTGCATGTGAAGAAACAATCACAGAGGCTTAGCAAATGCATTTTTGGCAAGAATTTCAAACAACTAAGTTTTCTCCATTCTAAAGAATCATAAAAATTGCACAAGCAGCCTCCAAAGTGAAAAAAACACATGAATAGCCCTTCTCTAAAAATGTTGGGAAAGTAAGATTTTTTTTCCCCATAAATCAATAATTTACATCCCTTAAACTAAATTAGGTTAAGAATTAAAATTAGAACATTTAGTTAAGGTAAAGCACCGAATGTTGATATATTACACTAAGAAATGCAGATGTTAAGTAAAGACATATATATTAATCATGATATGAACATCTTTCAAAAATGTCAAGAGGAAACAAAACTATCTTAAATAAACCATCTCCTAATGGCACTTTTGTTGTGGAGATTTCATACAGTGTAATCATAACAGACTAAACAGTAAACTCTAAAGTGTTACCCCACCACTAACACACATGAATGCTTTACTTTGGAAATCATGAATTAATAGTAAGATAGCATGACTTTTGTATCCCAAATTAATATATAATGAAGTTAACTGCACCCCAGTTAGAGTAAACATATGGTATGAAAGAAGAAAAAGAAAAAAAAAAAAATATATATATATAGACACACATATATACATACAAATACACATACACACACACACACACACACACACACACACACACACACAAACACATATATATATATACATACACACATACATACATGTATACATACATAGATATATGCCTATGCCTATGCAAAATAAAGACCTTTGTTTTGTATATGTATTCCAATAAAATATTATATAAAATAAAGACACTTTACATTTCCTTTGTGTATATATTCCAATGAAACATTAAGTAAAGTGTTCTGCAAGAAAGTATTTAGAGCTATTTGATAACAATCCTATTTGTCTTTTAAATTTTTATTTGCACTTTCTTTGACGTCCAAGTGTTCTTAGTTGCATGTCTTTTCAGATTCTGTGTAGACCATTCCATGTCCTCTATATCAGTTAGTATTTTTTCTTGTGAATAAAGTCCAAAGTCTCTGACAAAGAACTAAAGATCTTCATACCTTCTGGAAAAAATATTTTTATCCTGGAGGGAAAGAGAATTTGTGCTTTGATGTTAACTTTTTTTTAAGAGATTTTATCAAGGGAACACATTCTTTCCTTCTAGATATAATCCAAGGACAAAAAACAACGCAAAGCAAAGTGGAATACAAATGGCAACTGACACCTCAAACACATATGAACACAGTTTTAATCAGTAGTTAAGCGCTTTTCATCTCCTCAATATAAGACTTCTTCAGACAGCTGATAAGAGAAAACCACTCTGTTTAAATTAGTGTCACCTGATGCATTTAGAATCAATTAAGTTGGTCTCATTTCAAAGTTAAAGTCCCTGTAACCACATCTTAAAAGTCCTTTTAAAAGTAATCAGAAACATCATATAAAAGAAAAATGCTAGTATGAAAGACATATACTTTAAACGAACATCAAAACCGAATGCTTATCATCTCGTTACTATGTAAACACACACTAACTTAAATGTTATTCTAAAATGATAAAATGAAGACATTTCTTACACAAATTACAGCCCAACCAAAATGTAAGTTTAAAAAGTGTTTTTTGTAAAGTTGAATTTCTCAGTTTAAAAATGTTTTTTAACGAATTAAGTTTCTCAGTTTTAAAATACATGCAATAGAGGTCACCTCATTTAACCCAGGTGGGTTATATGAATTCAAACTGAGTTGCCAAAGGAGCTCTTGTTTTTCCAAAAGTAAATGGTGGAGGCCCCCTTTTGCACTCACAGGAACCTGACTAATTACTCTAAAAAGAAAGTTATGAGCTGGCTGTTCTGGACAGTGTCTAGCTAGAGTGTTTGTAAGGTTTTTCTTCCTAATGTGATATGTGTGCTTGTACATTCTGTCTTTCAATTTCCTGTCAGTCTTTCCAACATAAAATGCTGGACAGACTGCACAGGTAGCAAGGTAGGCAAGAAACTTGGAATTACAGTTGAATCTACCCTTTGCTTTTACTTTATTTGTTCCAATTTCAAAATGTGTTCCTGTTGCAATGTATTTACAATAGTTGCAACTCTCACACTTATATGTACCTTCCATTCTACTCACTATCAGGGGTTCTGATTCCAAGATCTGTTTTAAATGCTTACCTTTTCTATATACAAAGGATGGAAAATCTCCTAATTTATCTTAAATTTCTTGTTGTGTCAAAAAAATGTTCCAATATCTTTTCAAAATAAACTCAATTTCTTTTGATTGTAAATTAAAGGAATTAATAAAACAGCTAGAGAGTACCCTGACAGTAACTCTCGTTTCCAGTATTTCATCCTGAGTTAAATGATTGGTTACTGTGTCTGTGTCACCCTTTCCTGCAGGAAATGTTATGTTGCTAGAGCTGAGTAATGGTTTATAAAACCCTACTCTCCTTTTGTGTTGGACTTATTCAAGTATATCAAAGACCAATCCATTTGAGTAAACCCTCCTTAAGAACATCTGTTTAAGTGTCTCACATTCCTCAATGAAGGTGTAGTCATCCGTTATCATTTGTGCTGTTCGGACAATTTGTCCTTTTAGCACAGATCTTTTTTGGTAAGATGGATGACAACTCCTATAATGTAACATAGTGTTTGAGTAGGTAGATTTATGGTGTATTCTACCTACATAACATTGTTGTTCAGTATTTTTCTTTAACTCAATGTCTAAATAAACAATTGTGTTTTCATGGAATGTGTGGGTGAACTTGAAGAACCTTGTATTGTTGTTCAGATATTCAATGAATTTTAGGGCCTTAGGTTCAGTGCTTTTGAACATAATAAAAATGTCATCGAGAAACCTCGTATACATTTTTATTCACTCTGCCCATTCTTCACTCCTAAAAATGGTCTTTTTTTCCAAGCTGGCTAAAACCAAGTTGGCATAGCTCCCCCCACATGGTGAACCCATTGCCACCCCCACCAACTGTTTATATACAGTGTTGTTAAAGGTAACAGAATTATTCTGCAAAATGACATCCCTAATTTCCTGGAAGAGTCTTATCTGCCTGTTACTGGCACTATGTGCCAACAGTCTTTCTACTACTAATTCAGTGCCTTCCTCATGAGGGATGGAGAAATACAGGTCAACAACATCTACTGTCAGAAACATAACATTCTTATCATATTCAAAGTTGTTAACTGAACTCAAAAAAGACCATGAGTCTCTGCACACTTGATTTTCCTTTGCAACATACTTTTTCAAAATTGAGTCCACATATTTTGCTCTAGCATAAGTAATAGAACCCCGAGAGTTAACTAAAGCCCTCATAGGTGGATTCTGTTGGTCTTTGTGTAACTTTGGTAACCCAAATAATGTGGGTATTTTTGGGCAAGGCGTGGACAAATAGTTTAGTGTGTCTATGTCTATCAGGCCATCTATGAACAAATCATTGAAAAAACAGTGTACTTTCTTATAGGCACCATTCATATCATTAATACTAGATTCACAATAAATGCCACTGTCTAAAACAAAGTCCATCCTTAGGTTGTAATCACAAATGTCCATAACGACCAGTCCTCCTCCCTTATCCAGTTTTAATAACCGAATGGGTAGACTTTTAATAAAATTCAAAGCTTCAGTTTCACTGACATCAATGTTGTTCAATCTCACATTCCTGTTGTTTCCTTGTAAATGTCTAAAATCAAATTCACATAGCTGTTCAAATAATCCTAACAATGGGTTTATTGGTGGATTAAATGTACTAGATGCTCTTAAATTGTCACTTGTTTGTCCATTCTCACCAAAAATTAAGTTAATGTTAAGTTTATGAGTATAAAGCTTGAGGTCAATCAAGGTTTCTGGTAGTTTGAAATGGTAGTCAGGCACAAAAGTTAAACCCCTACTAAAAAGTTCATAAAGTTTGGGGTCTATGTCATATTCAGAGTAATTATATATTTTAAAGTCCCCTCTTTTGTTGAATAAAATGGAGAGTTTAACTAATGTCTGTTCAATTTATTCTCCTCTTTCCTGCCTCCTTTCGCTCTCGTGTTGTATTTCGGCTGATGATTCTGGCCGTTGTTGGAAAAATGGTGCTGTTCTTGTGTGTTCCTTAAGTTTCTGTTTTCAAAACAGTTAACTTGATTTTGAGAAAAGTTGTTACACTCTTCCTGCCCCTCTTCATCAACAAGATTGATGTTAGCATAATTATCAGAACAATTATCTGGTACGGCTTGTTGGGTGTTAACAGTTTGGCTTACTCTTTCTTGTTCAAGAGAATAAGCCCCTGTATGGTCAGAGAATTTCCTTGCCTGAGAAGATGGTGGTTTGGGGTAGGCTGTACCATTTTTATAGTCATTTATATCTCTCTTTAACTTTTTCAATTTAATTTCTGTGTTTTTCATAATCTGTTGTTCAATGGAAGAAAATACCCTTTTATATTTGAATTGGTATCTAGAAAAATCAGGGTGCACTTTAACTTCCTGATCTATACTAGAAATGTCCCTTGTTAAGTTGTCAATGGTAAACTTGTAGTGTTTTCCCATCAACTCCATTAGCTCAAAGCCATGTCTATTAAATAGGTCTAATAAATCATGAAAAAATGGTATACCTGCTTCCAAACCCGACGGCTACTGCCACGAACTGAGTCCCTTCGGTACAACACATTCTCTTTGGCATTCCTCAAAATAGTGTATTTCAAGTTGTAACTTTTTGGCTTTCAGCGATTTTTTATCCAAGTTTTTTAATAATGAAACAAGTGCTACATTCCCTCCAGCCAGTTGCTCCCTGACATTGTTCTGTGCATTGTTGTTGAAGGTTGGTGGTTTGCTTAGCCAAGCATTTATGTCCAGAAGCCCAATATGCTCTGAGGGTGTAGAATTCAAGGTGTTACAAGTTGTACTAAGTCCAGGTAAAATAATGTTGTTTCCTTTTACACTTTCGCTGGTCCCCTTTCCTGTTGAACCATGCACTCCAGTGCCGCTACTTCTGGTAGCTTGATTAATGTTAATTTGTTCATTGACCTGGTTACCTCCTTTCTGTCAGCACAACCCTAATGTCAGTTTCGAAAAAACATCCATACGAGATAACAACGTATCCAGTCTTTTGTTCACAGCATTTATTAACAAAGTCAGGTTGCTGACATCCATGCCGTCAATATGAATAGTAGAATTCAATCCCAAAGTAGGTTTGAGTGTGTTCATAGAACTATCAGTAACCATACACGAAAACTCTCAATAATCCAAGGACAAAAAGCAACACAAACAAAGCTGAATACAAACAGCAACTGACACCTCAAACACATACGGACACAGTTTTAATCAGTAGTTAAGCGCTTTTCGTCTCCTCAATATAAGACTTCTTCAGACAGTTGATACAAGAAAACCACTCTGTTTAAATACGTCACCTGATGCATTTAGAATCTATTAAGTTGGTCTCATTTCAAAGCTAAAGTCCCTGTAACTACATCTTAAAAGTCCTTTTAAAGTCATCAGAAACATCATATAAAAGAAAAATGCTAGTATGAAAGACTAATACTTTAAACAAACATCAAAACCGAATGCTTGTCATCTCGTTCTTTAAATATGTGGACACACACTAACTCAAATGTTATTCTAAAATGATAAAATGAATAGACATTTCTTACACAAATTACAGCCCAACCAAAATGTAAGTTTCAAAAGTGTTTTTTGTAAAGTTGAATTTCTCAATTTTAAAATGTTTTTTAACAAATTAAGTTTCTCAGTTTTAAAATACATGCAATAGAGGTCACCTCATTTAACCCAGGTGGGTTATTTGAATTCAAACTGAGTTGCCAAAGGAGCTCTTGTTTTTCCAAAAGTAAATGGTGGTGGCCCCCTTTCTGCACTCTCAGGAACCTGACAATTTACTCTAAAAAGAAAGTTATGAGCTGGCTGTTCTAAACATTGTCTAGCTAGATCATTTGTAAGGTTTTTCTTCCTAATGTGATATGTGTGCTCGTAGATTCTCTCTTTCAATTTCCTGTCAGGCTTTCCAACATAGCATCAGTAGCAACACCCCACAGAGCGTTTCCCTTTTTGAATGCGGGAGACTTTGTAGGGATGTAGATACCAGTCTGTCTGTCTTCTTCTGGATAACAGTGCCCATAACAGTGGAGTGAACTGTATTGACAAAGGATTCCTGGGGGAGAACCCCATTATTGTTGATGAAGAGTTCAGAGTCTTCTGGGATATTTAAGGAAAACTGTGAGGTTTTGGTCAAATGGATATATACAGGAAAATGCAGTTGTACCTCATATCCCAGCTCTCTGCATCTCCTCAGATATGGGGTAGTCTATCGTATACAGCTGCACTATAGTTGGTATAATTCTTACCAGGTGTCCAGATGTCTTCAGTTGTTGACCCACAGTACATGCCTTGTTAAGAATTGCCTCCCGGTCTGCATAATCAGGGTGTTTCACAATGAAGTCTTGGGAGATTGCTAGAGGTGTCCTGGAAACAATCCAATGTGCTTGTTCAATTATGGGAGGGTTTGCTGACCCTAACAGGGTGCAACACTTCTTTTTGATGAAAGCAGTTGGAATCAGACTCCTAATGTTCTCTGGAAGACTGATGTCTCTAAGATTGTTGCATCTAGCTCTATTCTCCAGGTATTCCATTGTCTGCTGAAGTGAAGGTCTTGAAGAGATGTAGAGTGTTTAGCCGTGACCTGACATTGTTCCTTTAACTCCTCGCAGTGCTTAGCTAGAGTGGTCTGAACAGAGGACAGTTGAGTATCATGACTAACAATCAATGACTTAATTTGTAAGACATCCTTGGCAATGGTCTGCATTAATTTAATTATCATTATTAGAGATTCACAAATTGCCTTGAGTTCCTCAGAGATCGACACCATTGGGGTAGTCATTGTGAAGAATGGAGTATGGTAAGCTGCCTTGGTTAGACTGGACAGGAACCACATTGCTGATTCTACTAGTAACAGCAATTTGAGGAGCCTGAGGTTGCCTCACTAAGTTTCAATAAGTCTTAGTACAGTTTGTTCTCAAGATATAATAAAATTGAGCTTGCACAAGGATAAGCTGTGTGTTAGCCCTGTATCTGTTTGCTGTGCATGTGTGCGCTCTCAACAATATCATATTTTTTGGAAGTCTTTAATGTTAACCTCCTTAGGCCAGCCAAAATGTCTCACAAGACTGATTTTCTGACAATAGCCTCATTCAGCTCACTAGAGTACTTACACAGCCTAACTTTAAATCAGGTAAAACCTCATTATTATCAACATTTTTAATAACATCACATCCATGTCTGTACTTCCTCTTTTACAAAGTATTCATTGTTACATCACATTTAACTTCAACTTACTCTCCCAGACTCCCATTCAGAACTAATTACCAAACCTATACATCAGGATGTCACAAAAATAAATTGAGTGATGATCAGTATAAATGCAGATCCCTCCCCAGTAGCTTCAGCACTAACAATCCTCCTCCTACATCTACAAAATAAACACATCCCCAAAGTCATACAGTTCATAAGAGCTGAACAAAACCTTTGGATAACCACAGAAGTGAGAACACTTTACAAACTTAAGCACTCTGCTTGGAAACAATATAAAATATCGCCCTCAGCAGAAAACAAACAGAAATTCATCATCCTTCGTTAAAAAGACGCTAGAAGACATAAAACTGTGCATCTTACAAAAAAAGTCAAACTACTGTAAAGAATAAGCAGAAACAATTTTAGAATTTTGCCAGTCAAGTGATAGGACCTTGTAAAATTCAAGTAATAGATGGTGCTATATGTTGCCCCACTGGATCCCTATCATCACCAGACCAAACTTTTTCATGTCCCCATACCAGACAATAACATCTACAAATATGTTCCCAACAGCCCCTGTACACCTCCCTTCCATTTCAAGTTTGTAAAGTAAAAATATTGCAAACCAACACGTTTAGCAGTCACAAAACGACCCTTCGCCACCAGGAAAACCAGTCCAGGAACGTTTATTGTATGACACAGCTGACACAAGCATAAAGGCTTAAAACCAAAGACATGTAACACGTAAACGCCTTAATCCATAAAACATAAGACACCATGCGTTTTCGTCAACTTCTTGACTTCATCAGCCAATCAGTACATCAATTAAGCTTCATTTATATACCCAATATCACCAGTTAATTAATTGAGAATTTCAAAAAAGTACATCCTAGTTTAAAAAAAGGTGAACATTCTATGTGAACACAATATCATTTAAGCACCCCCAAAAAAACTTGTTCATAAAATATTTGACTACCAACAAATATTCCTAAAAATGTTTTTACATATTCCTAAAAGATTTTCAAAGTTGTTAAGAAAAACTTGTAAACTTTTGTGTATATATATATATATATATATATATATATATATATATATATATATATATATATATATCCTTTTTCAACAGTTACTATACCCTGTCAGGTATGAAATCAATTCAACTACTGAAATATTATAAATATTATATAAAAAATGCATGAAAATTAATTATTAAATAATTGTTCTTATATAATAAATTTTAAAATGTGCAATAATATTAAAATATTAAAATTATTATTAATTCATTCCTCATAAATTCATTAGTTCAAGCCCGTATCCAGTGCTATGGAGCCCTCTTGTGGTCATATAGGGTTGTTACCATGAAGTACAATTTCTTCCTATAACTTAGCAGCTCTTAATTTAAGTAGTGGTAATATAGATATATTATCATTAAGCCCTGGAAATTTATCCGCATTTAGGGCCACTTGCCACCACAGTTCCCTATATTCAATTCTAGTTTCCCACGGGCCCCCTCTAACATCCTGTTGAATACTTTCTATTACTAGGAATTTGAATTTATATTCCTTACATGTTTTACTGTGCTTGTATAGAGCATTACTTTCCTTCTTTATAGATATTTCATAAATGTGCTCATAAATTCTTTTCCTTAGAGCTCTTTCAAATTTCCCAACATAAAAGGACCCGCATTTTTCACAGGAAGCAAGGTACACTATCCCTTTAGTGTCACAATTAAAATATTCCTGGCTAATTATCATTTTATTTCTACTTGCTATGAAACATCTATCATCATTTATAACATAGCAGCACTGCCTACAATGCCCACATTTATAAGTGCCCTTTCTGGTCATTTTGCAGGCAGTTTGAACTTTATTACTCTCAAGTATATTACCAAGGTTCCTAGCATTCCTATAAATCACTTTTTTAGGAACACTAGAAATACCTTCTATATCGGTAAGGGATAGGAACTTGTACCATTCTCTGAAAAATATCTTGCTAATTCCACTACTTAAATTAAGAGCTGCCAAGTTATAGGAAGCAAAAACGTGAACAACTCACACAGACGTTAACCCGACTGGTCTGGACCTAGGCAATAAAGGATCAACGCAGCTTCCACAGCAAGTCCGTTTAACAGTTGTGTATGTATGTAGTGGATCCAGTTCCTGTCGTGTATTTTTTGATATTTTTTTGCACATTAAACGGACTTGCTGTGGAAGCTGCGTTGATCCTTTATTGCCTAGGTCCAGACCAGTCGGATTAACGTCTGTGTAAGTTATAGGAAGAAATTGTACTTCATGGTAACAACCCTATATGACCACAAGAGGGCTCCATAGCACTGGATACGGGCTTGAACTAATGAATTTATGAGGAATGAATTAATAATAATTTTAATATTTTAATGTTATTGCACATTTTAAAATTTATTATATAAGAACAATTATTTAATAATTAATTTTCATGTATTTTTTATATAATATTTATAATATTTCAGTAGTTGAATTGATTTCATACCTGGCAGGGTACAGTAACTATTGAAAGAGGATATATATATATATATATACAAAAGTTTACAAGTTTTTCTTAACAACTTTGAAAATCTTTTAGGAATATGTAAAAACATTTTTTAGGAATATTTATTGGTAGTCAAATATTTTATGAACAAGTTTTTTTTGGGGTGCTTAAATGATATTGTGTTCACATAGAATGTTCACCTTTTTTAAACTAGGATGTACCTTTAAACTTTTGAAATTCTCAATTAATTAACTGGTGATATTGGGTATATAAATGAAGCTTAACTGATGTACTGATTGTCTGATGAAGTCAAGAAGTTGACGAAAACGTATGGTGTCTTATGTTTTATGGATTAAGGCGTTTACGTGTTACATGTCTTTGGTTTTAAGCCTTTATGCTTGTGTCACCTGTGTCATACAATAAACGTTCCTGGACTAGTTTTCCTGGTGGCGAAGGGTCTTTTCGTGACTGCTAAACATGTTGGTTCCAGTTTATTTGCAGGTCCTGTCTTAGTGTTAAAAATATTGCAAAACTTATTTTTTCCTCCCTGTGCCTGCAGATAACTATTAGCTGCCACCGTTTTTTCTCCTTGTTCACCACATCTACTGGACCTTTCTTAGTCTCCGCTGGGCTCAATCTGACCCATATCCAGCAATGGTGAGGATATAGAGGGCACAGGTATAGCATCATACTGATACCTGGGAGTGTGCCTGAACTATCTACCACCCCATGGCAGCCTTGCAGGTTGTACATTTGTTGCCTATGGAAGGTGTGTGCTCACTTCCTCATATGTGGAACCTCCTGACCAAGCACTATACTGCTTGTATTGTGGAGCTCACCCAACTCTTAATGATGCTATTGCAGCAAAGCAAGGTAGCCTCCCTCCCCCAGGATGGGTGAGCCAGCATCAGCTGGTCACTCCCATTTTCTCCTCACCATCTGGTCCCTCCAGCACCTGTGCTGATAACCAAGCCTAGGTCATCTGGGGAGGAGTAAAGGCATTATTCCTCTGTGCTACAGGCCAGGACCATATTGCAAACCATATTGAAAAGATCCCAGCCGATGCACCTACAGGTGCAGATGGTAGACATCCAGGGTTCATCTCCTTATGCAAAGACCAGATTCTTATGGCCGTCCAAAACTTTTATAATCTGTGCATAACCAAAAATATCATTCCAGTACTTTGAAAACAAGCTATTTTAAAAATCCATTTTCAAAGTTGCCAAACTAGGTTCAGCAAGTGATTCCCGACCAATATCCGTACTACCTATACTAGATAATTTTTTTTAAAAACTAGTATGCTCTAAAGTAAGTAAATACATCCAAAAATCATAATACTTTCTCATAAATAATGTGGATCTGATCAGGGAAAACATTGCAACTGCCTTGTAAGCCCTAACCAATGATATCCTACTCCAAATGGACTAAGGCAACTTATCTTCCTCAGTATGCATGGACCTAACCAAAGATTTTGATATGACACATCACAAAAACTACTACTTCACTCTTTTATCACAGCAAGACCTCAACCACCAACCCCCTCACTAAAGGAGTTCTGCAGAGATCCATCTCTTTTTTCCATTTTCATATAAAATCTACCAGCTGATCCCCCCCATCACAATTATTTTGTACATTCTTGACATGGTGATTTACGTTTCACCATTCACACTTCATTATCGCAAACTGTTAGAACAAAACCTCCAAAAATTAACAATGTCCCGCTACCTTAATTGTTAAGCTAGTCTTAAACACAAAAAAGCCATTATTTTGGAACAAAACCAAACCCTCCCTAATTCAAAATGACTGGAAAATATTCTGCAGTAATAAAGAACCATTACATATAACCAAGTGTTTCAGGTACCTTGGTATATGACTAGACCAGCGACAATCCTCCAATACCATGTAGAAACTACTAAAGACAAAATAAATAAACTCCCTTCTGCCAAAGAAAAAAAAATTCTTACTTTTTATCCCCAGCAGATATATTGGAAATAGGAAAATTAATCCATACTGCCTAATTTGAATATGGAATTCCTTCCGTTTTCAGACATCTTCACAAAGAACGTGGGTTCTCTTCAAACTTCCCAAAGAGAGCACCACTGCTCACTTCTTAATAACATTAAATGGCTACTAAGCCAAGACAGAAACTGCTGCTAGGCTTTCTGATGTACAAGCTTCAGAACCTAAACTCATTCTTAGCCTTTGCCTCTTGGCTTTCCCAGTGTACTTCAGACTAAAACCTAAGATCACTTGCTCCCTCAATAACTTCTTTGCAAAAAGCATGGAATAGTTTCAATGCACTAGCCACAGTTTTCCACTTTTGCCCTAAAATATCAGAAATAGAAATCAACATACACAAAATTCAGGTCCAATTAAGGAAATTCATATATATATATATATATATATATATATATATATATATATATATATGTATGTATATGTAAAATGCCTTTAAGAATGTTTCCAACATGACAGAATCCCATAGCTAACTTATTTCAAATCTGGCAATATAGTCCATCCTATACTAGTTGTAATATGCTTACTGTTACACAAATAAAGTAAGTTTGATACACCTTGTTTTGTATCACCAGTTTAGTATTTTCATTTCTCCCCACTCACTGTATTCTTTTATCACCAAGCTGCAGTGAAGATACAAAAACCACAAAACTCGTTGAGAAAACCACTTTATATAAAATAAATAGCAAAGCTTTCGGGTAAAACCCTTCTTCAATACTAATACACATATTCCAAACCAAACTGGTTTAAATACAGGTCAGAATCACATGACTAGCAGTCCAAAAGTCATGTGATAACACATAACACATAATAAAGCAGTAAAATACTGATAATTCAATTGGATTTGCTAAGCCGGGTACCTATAAGTGTATGAATTGTGTGTGTTGCTCTGACATCATTGGTGAGAATAGCCATAAGTTTAAGCATCCTGTTAGTGGCAAAATGTATAATTTTGATCTATCGGCCACCTGTACCACATCCAATGTGGTGTATTTGGCAACTTGTGCCAACCCTCATTTTATGTAGGAAAGACAACTAGAAGGTTAAAGGAACGCATTACTGAGCACAAATCAGAGATTAGAAGGGCCATTGATAGAAATGCTTTGTATAAGCATGTAGCTAAATTTGGTATTGAGCATAAATTTTATTTTAGAGTCATAGATGCCATATGTTTAACTCTCAGAGGTGGAGATAGTAATAACTTACTTGAACTTAAGGAGTATGAGTGGATACTTGGGTTTGATTCAGACCACCCCCCCAGGTATAAACAACATGGATACTTTGAAACCTGTGCTTATTAAATTGCAGCATACTAAACTACAATGCTAAATGTTTTTATATATTTTTATATACTAGTCTTTGTATTTTTGTATCAGTATTTTACTGCTTTATTATGTGTTATGTGTTGTCACATGACTTTTGGACTGCTAGTCATGTGATTCTGACCTGTTCCACAGTTGTGGAAGATCCCCTAGGGTGAGGGTCATTCAGATGGCCATCATTTAGGCAGACGGTGGAGAGTTTGTGCTCTCTCTCTCTCTCTCTCTCTCTCTGGCAACCCAGCTATGACTGCATGTTTTTTTCTGTTTTAGGTCTTAACCCTGCCCTTTGATGGGGAGATGGGTTACCCATTTCACCACAGGGACTCATAATGCCCCCAAGCTTCTATGTGACTATGAGGTCTATCATTATGCTGGTGGCTTGGTGACCCATAAGCTCATATCCAGGATGTTTACTGCACTGACATCCTTCTTGACTGGGATTGGGATTGTGGTTATGCACATACCACTTTGCCCTACTGCCCCCTCCTCAGGACAGGCCTGTTCATCATCCCCTGCCAGCACCTTCAAACATCTGAGTTACAAACTGAACCTAAGTCACACTCAGGACTTTATCCCTCTGCACCATTGACACTGGCTTATAATCAATGTCATTTACGACACTCTTGTAACTTGATTGAAGGTATTTAATCAGTAATTTGATTGCATTGCTACAACTTTCATTTACTTTGTTGATATGTATTATATATAATTTTGAAATTCGGACTTTTTCTTATCTTTCAAGGCTGAGCCTGAAAATGGCCCAGGGAGATCAGTGCTCTTCCTCAGTAAACAATCCCCGGGATTCATGAAGCTCGGCGCAAGGCCGGCGTAAGGTCTGCGCCGGCGGTGCAGTGAATAGCCGGCGTAGTAGCACCATATGCATATTAATGAGAGTGCACCGTAACCACAGACACGTGCGTAGTGTACGTGAGCGAGCCCAAGTAGGATGCGTCAGTAGGCGTGTCTAAGCAGGCAGGCGAAGAGCAACCTAAAGTGCTGGTTGCCATAGTCCGCCCAGAATAGAAATGGCTGCAGCCATGGCCCGTGCAGAATCAAATGTACGCAGAATATGCAACAAAGTACACGTCCCAACTAAACAGAGGAGCAAATAAAACCCACGCAGCTCGAACTGTACCTGTCCAAGGAACAAAGGATACGCGTAATACCGTGTCCGTCCCGTAATGTACTGTGAGTGTGCATACTCAGAGAAGGTGTACAGCAGCATGTCATCGCGCCGCCCCAACATAGGAGTAGCGACTAAGGTCACCAACCGTCCCACTTTGCGAGGGGCAGTCCCTCCATGGGCATACGTGTCCCGAAAAAAATCATTAAAAATGGGAAATGTGCTAAGATTGTAGGACATAATGATATCCCGTATTTAATGTAATGGTAGCTTGAATCGGTTATTTCCGTAACTGAAATACCCAAATGTCACAAGAAACAGAATAAGCAACCAAACTGCCACAACAATAAGCTCTTATTTAGGCAAACAAGTGAAGTTCTATGCTATATAGTGACCGTGTGTATGTGTCGGCCTGTGAAGTCAGATGTGGTTCCCGGAAATATCCCACCCTGGCAACTGGAAAAGGTGGCCACCCCAGTAGTGACATGGGCATGGTCAGCAGGGTTACCAGCTGTCCCAATGTGCCATGGACAGTCCCTCATTGGACAGTTGTGTCCCTGCAAATTTCGAAAAAATGGAAAATGACCGGAGATCCCGTGCCAAAAATATACCCGCAATATACATGTAATAGTAGCATAAAACATATAATTCGTATATGAAACACATACATGGCATAAGAAACTGAACAAGGAACCCAAATGCTAACAGAATAAGCGTATAGTATGGCAAACAAGTGAAGTTCCGTCAAGTGCACTTGCCGTGGGTATGTGTTGTCCTGCAAAGTCCGAAGTCTCCACAAAACATGTCCCACTATGGGCATTGGAAAAGGTGCCAACCAGAATGGTCACAAGCAGTAGTGAGAGTACATAGCCGGGTATCTGTGTTGACATAACAACAGGAAGGAATCAAGATACCTTAAACACCGGAAAACATGTGCATAGCAACACATCCCACACCCAGCAACGTCTCCGTCGCATACACTGGATGGCGTATGTTGAAGTGTAATATCCAGAAGCAGAACGCATGCATTCAGATGTAATACAAAATAGCCACATTGTAGCATGTCAGTCCCACCCATGTACACCTGTGCACCCAAACCTGCTAGCATCCGTGTGCAGCTACACACCTACACACAATGTGCATACCTGAAATGTGGTAAGATGTTAGTGTTAGGCAATGCCACGCGGGCAAATACGTACCCCACATGTCATCAACCCACCTCAGGTACAGATATGGAAATGGCTGCATGTGAAAGTGTCTGCAGAATGTGCACATCCCGCATGTGGTATGTACCCGTCCAAACCATAAAGGTTTGCATACGACACAGTGCACATAACTGTACACATGTGGACAAGTCGGGTCGTTGAACCACCGCTTCGATGATCAGCCATGCAGAGAAGTCGATCACATATAGCGGAACACGTGCCTACCAAACAGGACGTCCTAACAGGGTGCTACAGGCAAAGAAGGGGAATGTGGGACATCAAATGTGGAGAGTAGCATTGCTGGATGGCCAAATACACACGGTCAAGGTAAAGGACGGAACCACATGCATATGGGCGGATGGATGTTGTTAGAAAAATATATATAGAAACACATATGAAGTGCTAGTTTACACTCGAAATACTACATAATGCATTGAATTGTACAGTACAATATGGCAGTAGAACTGATCCTGCATGTAATTGGTGAAGCTAAGCTGTAGTGTGATGGAATTCTGACCCTGGCAGTAACCACTACTGCAGGCTCATGTCTCTCACCATTAATTATCTGCTGGGTTACAGAACAATAAATGTATGTACATGCATAACATCACCCCTTCCCCTGAGGAGGATGGCCTTGTGAGCTCTATCGAAGATAAGAGTACAACTCCTTACCAGAGAGACAAAGCAACGTATTAAGAAATTAACTGACTACTGTATCGGAACAGTCCAGGGTCCTTGAAACAGCTACAATCACAGAAGGACACTGTAATTGACCAGGTGCCTTGCAAGGCTGTGTTATTCCCATGGGAAAACATCTTAAAAGCACAACCCCAGCACCCACGTATGTATAGACTATTGCGGACCATAGTGATGGAAATGCCCTGTGACCGACCACGTCAGTAAGGTGGGCAGAAGCTGATTGTAAACATTATATAAAGAAATTGCTTACTGTATAGAGTCAGACAAAACTCTCATACTTGGACTGTATATTATTTTGCCTGCCTGTGTACACTACTAAAACTTTGTGAACCCGAGCCTCCTGTGTTATTGACTGTCACGTAGAAAAGCCTACTGATAACTACAGTCTGGTTCTAACAACTTATTTGACATTGTGATCCTTGTAATCCGGAATTCCCTTGGTAAGCTACAGGTCAGAGTGCATGGGTGGTTAGACATCTACGGAGGAGAATTTGCCTAAATGGTTCTTCATGAATGTAAAGACCTCCGACTGAATTGTTGTGTGTAAAGAGGCTGTCCACTGTCTGATCTGTGGCTGAAAAGCGGAAAACTGGATCCCAAGAAGAAAACGTGCAGCCTTAAACAGGAGGCTCAGGTAAGGAGTGTTTGCCTCTTTGTCTCTATTGTAGATCAGGGACCAGACTACATTGTGTTTCTGTTAACAGTTGTGATAGCGGGTCAAAGACCAATCCAAATAGTGTTAAATCTGGACATAGGTCAGGGGAACACACAGCAGAGTAAATAGTCATTGTAGACACTACAGTGGATACAGGGAAGGAGATACCACGTGGTACGAGAGAAGGGTACGTAGCAGTCGTGTAGAGGATATGGGAGGGTAGTGAACAAACAGATCATGTGAACCGCGTTCGACGGGTGACGTGAAGTATATGCAATCGCAGAGAGCACATAATGTGAGATATTCAGTAAAATGGGGTAATAAATATGACATTGATGGTATATTAGACAAAAGATCGTTACAGAAACATTGCAATCCCTGAAAATGTGCTGCACATGTTCCAGGGTAAACACCTGTCCCACCCCGTGAGGGACAGTCCCCCTTTGGCCACTTGTGTCCTGCAAACAAACCGAACAAATGGCAAATGTCCTGATATCTCAGGACAAAGATTTCCCAGATATCTTTTCAAATGGTAGCATAAAACAGTAATGTTGTATCTGGAACAACAAAATATCATAATAAACAGAATAAGCAACTGAAATGCTACAACAATTGGTAGCTCTCCTGGCAAAAAGTGAAATCCCGTCCTATGTACTGGCCGTGGGTATGCATTTCCCTTGCAAATTACACGTTCCGAACACTAATGTCCCACATTGTGCATTTGAAAAGGTGGCAGCCCTAAGATGTGCAGGCGACACAACAGCGACAATTGGGTATCCGTCATGCACATAGGTGGATTGAGGTAGTGAACCGAAGGGAACAGAACTCTACAAATGAGAAAGCATCATACGTACACAGAGAAGATCATAATACAGTAGTAGCGACAGCACCCCCCCCACCCCCCTACCACCTCCGATACCACATCCAGGATATGAAGCGGGAGGGCAGGCTAGTCCCCACACGTTATCCCGTGGCAACAGAGGTATCACAACGACCACATGTAACAGAAGCTATTGAAACCACATCCCGAACCCGTAACATACCTAGGGACACTCGAGTAAGAAGACAGTCACTAGAACACAGTGAGGATATATGTCAATTAATTTAAGTACCGAACCCTCATGCAGGACAGGAAGGCCAGGACCCAACCCCCGTAGTGTATAGACCGTGGACACCAGAAGATATCTGTAAAGTCACAGAGGGAATTCCCCATCTACAAAGTAATCGCTATTCACCATGCAATACCCCTGTATCTTCTGATCGGAAAACAAAGGGGGAATGGCGGATGGTACAGTATTTACAAGCTGTACATCATGTAATAATACCTAGGGTACCGATGGTGCCAGACCCACACACAATATTGAATGCTATGAACACGCCACAGAAGTATCTTACCGTGGTACATATAAGCTATGCTCCCTTTGCAATGCCTATACATCCAGATAGTCCGTATTGCTTTGCATGTACATTCAGGGTAACAGATACAGCCATACCCGGCTATCGCAGTGATACTGTGAAAGTACAACGATATTCCCACAGGAGATGGCTAGCTACATTCCGGTGTTTATACCACCCGGGGCCAGTCAAGTTCTACTTTATGTGGATGATATTCCGCTTGCGGCCCCTACCCAGCAGCAATGTATGGAAGATACAATAGCATCATTGAGATATTCAGCAGAACAGGGACATAAAGTAAGCAAGCATAAATTGCAACTACAGAGAATACAGGTAAAGTACCTGGGATATGTGGTATCCAAGTAGGGTAGAACATTACATGACGATAGGAAGGTAGCAATGTCACAAGCACCCAAGCCAACTAACAAGAAGGGAATGAAGTCCTTTCTGGGCCGACTAACATTTCTCAAACCTGGTTACCAAACAATGCTTTGGAATCCGCCGTAATGTCTGCCTTAATGTTTAATACACCTATGGCAGCACAACACATACTACACTGGATTACAGTAGCAGAAACAGCTTTCTGCAGACTAGAACGATTGATAGCTTAAACATCTGTATTAGGTCTCCCGAATAATCATAACACATGTTGTCAGACCGTAGATTGTAAGCGGAGATATATGACGTCAGTCTTGATGCAACAGCATGGAAGTAAGCAACGCCCCATAGCTTAGTACTCATTGCAGTTGGACACTGTGGCATGGTCAGTGCCACATTGTGTACAGGCAGTTGTTGTAGCACCCATGGCAGTACAGGCCCCGGCCTTAATGTTATCATACCACCCTCTCACTGTGAGAATGTCTCATGCAGTTGCGATCATTCGGCTGCAAGAGAAGATAGCATTCCTGACCCGTGCTAGACAATTGTCTTGTTTGACCATACCACTGAGTCAACCTCATATGGTGATTGAACGTTGTACAACATTAAACCTATCAACGTCACGTCCGACACCTGTGTATGGCACACCACACAGTTGCCTATACCAAATGGATGAAATAACTACACACAGACATGATATCACTGAGATACACTTAGATGATGCAGAGGTGACAGTTAATGTGTACGGATCATGTAGACAGAGTCCTACAGGAACGAATCAAGTAGGTTATGCAGTAGGTATTGATAATGAGATTGTGGACGCCCAAACCTTGAAGCATAACGTGTCCGCTCAAGCAGCAGAATAGATAGCTGTAACACGTGCTTGTACTGTAGCGAAAAACTGATGTGTGGACATATGTCCCGATAGTCAGTATGTTGTCTGTACAGTGCATGTTTATGAGCAGCAGTGGAAGAATAGTGGAATGATAACATCCACCGGTAAACCGATTAATCATGCGCAAGTGATCTTGAATGCAATAGATTCCAGTCAGTTACCCACTAAAGTAGGTAATTGTAAATGTGCAGGTCATAGAAAGCAACAGGATAACAGTAGGAAAGGTAAGGCATGAGCTCATGCAGCTGCAAAAAAGTCAGCCTCACAGTTGGAAAGTGTTAGTTTGAATGGGGAATGACAATCCTCAGACATTTTAGATGTCGAAATTCTACAAACAATGTGAACATCAACTACGAAAGCAGAAAAGCCGACGTGGGTATAACGAGGAGCAATCCTTGAACACGGAATGCACATATCCACAGTGCGAAAGCCAATATTAACGTCTAATGTATTCAGATATGCGGCTTTGTGGAGCCATGGGTAGAGACATGTCTCAACAGGGGGGATGGTACATTTGGTTAACAGAATACCCCTAACATACGGAATTACGAACCACATACAAACATCATGAGCAGCGTGTCACATTTGCAGTAGATATCATGCACAGGGAGCATTTAAACCGAAGGGAGTGAGTTTACCTACACCACCATAACCGTTCCGTACTATTTGTATGGAGTTCATACAACTGAATAAATGTGAAGGGAACAAATACTGTTTAGTGATTACACATATATATAATCAAAATGGGTAGAAGCATTCCCAACCATGAATCCGGATGCAGCAGCAGTGGCAAAGGTGCCAGTAAAATAAAGTATCCCTAGATCTGGCATGCTGTAAAGAAGTTACAGTGACAATAGAACACATTTAGTGAACCAGACAATCACACAACTTGGGGGATTATTTTGTATTTCCATGAATATACATTGCATGTACAACCCACAGTCAGCATGACTGGCGGCGCGGTACAATGTGATCCCTAGAAATAAGTACAGGAGGTTGGTGGGTGACACCCAGACGAGTTTCATTTGCTGTTCACCTCTAGCATTGCTGAGCATGACAACAGTTCCAAATGTAAAGTGTTCCACCCCCTTCGAAGTAGTATGTGGAATGGCATATCATGTGCCAGAGTGGATAGCTGTAATGTATGCAGAGCCGGAGGTGGATGGCTCATTAGCAGGTGACATGAGAGGATTGTTAACCAATAACACTGTTTTGCAGTTAGTCCTTTACAGATAAAGAGCAAGCGAAGCCGGACGCATAGCTGACACCAGTATCCTGTGTGTATGTCACCGTTATCCAAAGAAGATACTTATCAAGTGGAATATGTGAAGGTCTGTACCAGGTACTGTTGGCAACGCCTACTGCAGTAACGTTTGCGGAGAGGTCATCCTGGGTTCACCTCACAGTTTTAAAACCGGTAAAGGATATCAAGTCCGATTTACATCTCGTAGCTGATATACCATACAGACTGAATCACCCGGGCCAGACTGTATAACAATACAAAGCAACCCCTAAGACATTTGGTTTACTGTCTAACTGATCATACACCTATTAACCATGTTTGTGTTCAATTTACATGTGCTGGGACTATACCTGCATATAAATACACGGATACAAATGGTGATACGTGATGAACTGGCCCCAGAGTGGCTCCCAAACGTCAACACATACCTAGGCATGACGCGTGTGCATGTACAGACTATGAACATTCTAAATTGCTGTGTCTGTACTGCCATACCTACATCATATGGAGGACTCCCCATGTATGTTGTACCCTTGGGGATAGATTGAGACTTATGTATATGTACACTGTGATACAGGTTCTGTGAGATCACAGGACAAAGTGGCACTGTACTTACCTGTTACACAAAAAGTAATTGTTTGTTGTCATAAACATGATACAGTTCAAGTTGGTGGGAGTATTTGTAACATAACTGTGTCTTACAAATGTCATATAACAGCCAAAGATCACAGTACTACTTGTAGCACCATTCATGATCTGTATTGAAGCTTCATGAGAACAACGTGGAAGGATGTGCAGAAACATCCTGAATTGTAGAAACAGTCCTCTGTCATACACAGGGAAATGTTACATGCAGAGGTAACCCGCATCAGTTGTAAAGAAGAATATTGTTATGTTGGTGGTGGGAAAGAAGCATATGAATGGTTACCTGAGAAGTGGTCCGCCAGTTGTTATTTGGGTTATCTGGCTCCACTCACATGACATTCTGCACAATTGCCTCTGGGTACGAAACGAACTATAACACATATAGCTCGAAGAACTGGGAACACAGTCGAGAAACCTACCAATCCAGTGGGTGAAATGGAAGCTGTTTTGAAAATGCATTCTTCTGCAAGAGATAAAGGAATACCGATTCATATGGACTTGAGTGACAGCGTCATAACTTGGCCTGGAACATTCCCAGCTTGTGGAGTAGTGAAATCAATCAGGGAACACAGGAAGTCGTCAAGACCTGTCGGAGGAATGATCAATGTGACTTTCCGCTCTTGAACTTGTGACCGATGAACTGGATGCAATGAGAACTGTTGTGTCACGAAATGTAATAGCGCACGACTGCACCCTGGCGTCGAGAATTGCTACGTGCGCGCTTATCAAAGAAGACCGCTGTGTCCAAGTACCACATAATAAGAACTAAACCAACGCCCACCCAGAGGTAATACAGCAGGTGTTATCCATGGCGGAACCAGGCCCAAACCCACTGACGAACCATTTCCACAAACCATTTGGTGGATGGGGTCAGTCATACTGAATATCTTGATTGCCATTTCTGTTGTTCTGCTCGTATTGGGAGCATGTGTCTGTTGCGGGATACTTTGCATGTAAGTATTAGTCAGGGACTCTGTCGACGTATCTGTAACCGAGACTATGTATCAAGAGCTGTAGTGGTATTTGTCAATACAACATGAAATCCTTTGTGAAATGTACAACAAATTACTTGCCTAGTTAAACGTTCCAGAGAGGAAGAGGCTAGGGAATGCAATAATGTTGTATATGTTCCTGGATAGAATAGAAGCAATCAAAGGAGGGGGAATGTTAGCAAAATATATATCTAAACATATATATGACCTGCTACTTTAGAAGCAAATATTGTGTAATGCATATCATTCTATATTACAAAATGGCAGTAGAGCTTATCATGCATGTAATTGCCCGTAGTGTAGCTGCAGTGTGATTGAACCTTGACCCCGGCAGTAACCAGTGCAGCAGGTGTATGTCATTCAGCATTAGTCATCTGCTGGGTTAGAAAATAATAAATGTATGTACAGGTATATCTCTCATCCTTCCACTGAGTAGGATGGCCTTGTGAGCTCTATCTAACACAGAGTACAGCTGCTCACCAGAGAGACAAAGGAACCTAGTAGGAAATGAAGTGACGACCGGATCTGAACAGTGTTGTAACCGTGACAGAGCAGAATTTACCAAAGTACATTCTAATTGACTATGTGGCTTGCAAGGCTGTGCTGTCCTCATGGGAAAATAGTTAATAAGCATTACCTCAGCACTGTTGTAGGAATACAATATTGTGGACTATAGTGATGTAAATGCCCTGTGCCTGACCACATCATTAATGTGTGCTAAAGATGATTGTAAACACAATACTCATACAGCTGTTACATGTATAGAGTAAAACAAATCTCCAAACTTGTACTGCAAAGTTATTTGCCTCCTGGTGCACAGTAGTAAAATGTTGTTAATCTCAGCGTCCTGTGTTATTGACTGTCATTCTTAAAAGACGAATGAGTGTTACAGTTTGATTTAAACAACGTAATTGACAGATGTGTATGTTCTAGCATGGGAATAGGCAAGCCAACCATCACAATCACCATGTGTACCACATACAAACAGCCAGTAACATGCAGTAGTACTGCATGAAGGCATACACGACTGTGGGAATAGTACAGGACATATTGCACGTGCCACGTGCAGATGCATGACACAAACCCCAGGATGGGTGTCCCTGCAAAGAGGAACATGTGCCAACCACACCTCCCACACATGTACCGGCAATAAAAACACATGCCAAACACATAGAAACACTACTGTCCAACACACGACTGCAACGGAGCCTGGTCAAACACCAACATGAAGCATGCACAAACAGGGACTTGTGTAATTGTTGCCTTAACACCCCCCCATAGGCTACAGAAGAATAGAATGGACATATGCATGTAATGTAGTGAAGGATGTGTGGTAGTCCTCAGTAACACAGTGTTAGGGACACAGACACACTGTCACCAAGTGTGACGTATGTGCACTGTAGACAGCACACCTGCAAGTAATACAGAGGACAATCATGTGCCACAGACATATACACATGAGAAAGAGGATAGGGGATAGACAAGTGTAAATGTGACAAACTATGGATATAGGTTCATACGTCCATAGGTACAGGGTAGGCCATCGTCCCAGGTTCAGCCATAACACTACACCATAGTTAGGATGACTTTGCCAACCTTCTGTGCTTCAGATATAATACCCATGATATTGCTGTACCTCCGTCAAGCAGTGATGATGATGTAATCCCTGGCCTAAACCTGCAATTCTCCATCCAATGGACAACATACCCGTGAACAAGGCTAGGAAGGATCTCTGTCTCACATGTACTGTGATGTAGATCCACAGCATTGTGAGTGTCTGGGTGATATATGTGTCACTCAAACACATCCCATTACTGACCATGACAAGGTTCATGTCACCTGCCCTAGTGGTTCTGAGTGATGCAGATACAGTAGGTGAAGCATACACATGACATATGGGTTTACATGGCCTCGTATGTCAGGCACAGGTCAACACTAAACAGCAGGTATGTGACTTAATGGGGCAGGGGTCCTACAAGTGGGGCAGCATTACACAGAATGATGTCATCCTGCATCTGTATGACAATGAACCTATGAGGGCTTCCCAGCTGCTGTAGGTGTATGGTCAGATACAGTCTGAATGGGGCAATGTAGTAAATCATAGGTGTAACACGTAATGGGTACAAGGAGACTATGACCTAGCCTGATGTAGATGTGAATCCCTGCACAAACAGGTGGGCAATGTAGAAGTCCCACAGAACCACGATAGCAACGTCTGTGTTGAATGAAAGGTGACCGACAAACTCTGTCCCCTGATCCCTGGTAATCACCCCTGTGCTGTGTGGACAGCCACCTATATGCTGGACAGGGGTGACCTAGTACATCTCGACAGGTATGATGTTGCATTACTTACCATTTAGCTGTGGGACATGTCCCTGACATCAGATATGCATATCTGGGAGGCCCCTTCGAAGGATATCTGTGTCAGATGTCCGTCCCACTATGGAACCTGTTTTGCAGTCATCTACAAACAATGTTGCCCATAACACCCCTGTGTGTGCCTGTACCGTGAAAATGTAGATGTATGACAGGAGTGCACCCACGGAAGGGCCCCATGGGACACCACTTGCGACAGGCAGTAGGTCTGACATGCTGCCAGCAACTATGACCGTGTGGGTTGTGTCACATAGACAGTTTACAACACATTCTGTGATGTACGTGTTCACATCCCAGCCAATGTGTTTATCAACGATACCTGAGGGGGCTAATGTGATGAAGGCCTTTGCCAGGGCGAGGTAGGCTGTATGGACTGCAACACCCCCAGCAATGGCCTCGGTGACTGTCCCGAAAATGTCAACCATGCTTTAAAGGCATGAACCGCCCATGAACAAGACAAACCGTGTTGGATGCAAAGTATGTATGTCCCCAATGTGTTCATGTACGAGCTGCAGTATGATCCCTCCCCATGTCTTTGCAGATAGGTATCAAAATGGTAATGGGACGGTAATAACCAGGGTCGGTGGAGGCATTGGCCCTGTGACGTGGGACTACAGTTGCCATGCGACACAACATGGGTACATTACCCGAGGTGAGGCTACAAAGAAATAGCTGTCCTAACTGTGTGTCTAATTCCTCAATGTGATAGTGGAGTATACAGCCGGGTCACCAGCTGGTCTCATGGATGCTACGTCCACTACCCTGGAGAGAGCATGTCCCACCCGTGTGTCACAGAACATTTGGTGACCACAAACCGCTGGTACAGACATCTCGTCATGTGTGGGGGAGGGTGTGGAGATGTCCTCACCGAACTTGTCAGCCCGTATTCAGGCAATGTGTGTATGTTGAGTAAACTCCACCTCTTTGTGAACGCAGTCACAGCATATGTGGGAGTTACCTCCCAGGTGTTGAGCATAGCAACAGAAGGTGGTATGATTGTCAGCCAGGTCCATGTAGGTATATCTGTGGAATGTGCCCTGGACCATGGCATGACAGTGTGTAACTCTACACATATGATGACCAAGGGTGTCATACCTCACAAGGTGTCTGCTCCACCTTGTAGTAGCCACCTCCTCGTGTTGTACATCCTGTGTATGGCTGGGGTACACCACACTGGATGCTTGGCATTGGTACAATGAACCACAGTTGGGTAGGTGAATGCCTGGTTCATGCAGTCCTGTAGGTACTGGTAGATGGCAAATGTGATTGATGCAGTGGCTGCAGTACTGCCGACCACTGGCTCAGGGTCCTTAAAGGAGACCACAGTAGTGTGCAGAATTGTGTAGTCTGCCTCTGAGCAAGCAATGTGTATGGTAACTGGCAACACTCACAGCAACGGATGCCAATGGCAGAAGCCAATGTCCAAATAACATAGATTAACGTCTGCATGACAACATGTCTTATCATACATGTATTGTCACGTGTCTGCTAAATATAATTGCAAATGGCCGGGAAGACTGGCCTAAAGTTCCCGTCATATACACAGTCTGGAGGTGTTGTTCCGATAATAAAGTGGCAATACCTCCCAATCGTGAGCTCTGGGTATGAAAGTGTTTGTTAACCTGCAACATTGGATGTACACCATTGGGTTTTGGTGTCGGAATACATGGTTCCTGTAGCACTACACACTATGGGTAGTCAAGCAGACATCCGCGATTGTTGGACACACAGCATCGGTGAAACCCACTGCTCACAAGGACACAGTCCGACAAGCTCTACACTTTACATATGCACAGTGGTGTCCATTGTAGGACTCAAAAATTGTCTAAAGACGAGAATGATGTCATATTCAATGGCCTACGTGAACTCATTGTCGTCACAGGTATACATATGCACCGCAAGCGTGTTTAATGTTGATGATAGCTGTCCATGAAATGCAGCACACATGCACAGAAATACCCAGGGGACCGGGTCCATAGAACGGCGTCCACATCACAGTCCCGCACACCTGAAGGATGTGTAATGGGTACTGTCGATTGTTGCAGTCAAGGGATTCTGGGTATGTAGACTCTGGGCTCGGTGTTGTTTCGCAGGCAATCCATTGTCCCGCCCCGTGGGAGGGATGTGTGCGTAGCACCTGCCTTACTCTCCGCTAATAATGCAAACCATCCACCGGAGAATGCTAAATGCAGTTGTGAGATGTGTACAGCCCTATAGTAGTGTCCAGTAGGCAATTGTCATGGATGGACAACCGTATGGCCAAGATGGCACCCACAACTGCAAACCCGGCGAATTACACAGCCGCGGTAAGGCATGACACAGGAAATACACATAGGGACTACAGTTGACATTCCACATACAAAGTCGGACCGCCGTGCCAACACCGGCGTACACAGCACTCAATCTGCCAGCAACAGAATGAGGAGCACCCGCTACCAGACAGCGGAACAGATGTGCGACCTGTGGAACACATACTAATGGCACACCCACAACGTCAAGTAGGATATGTAAACTATGGCATTCCCAGCTATGAAGACAACATGGTTAAATGAATACATAGGTGATCAACATGTACCGTTGGTGTTATATTGAAAATACAGTGACGGATATGTCCCATTGGGATGTCTGAGGTTTATATGAAGCAGTTGCTAACCAGCATCTTTGGATGTATGCCATTTGTTCACAGTACTACATCACCTGGTTATGTAGCACCATGTAGAATGGGTAGTCAAACAGACATCCGCGATTGGGGAACATACACCAGCAGTGAAAAGCACTGGCCAGGTGGACACAGTCCAGCAACATCTAACCTCACATATGCACATCGGTGTCCATTGTAGGACCCAAAAATTCCATTCATAGAATGCCTGCTAGCTTCCTGCATTACTCACGTGATCTCATTGTCGTCACCACGTCACAGGTACACATATGCACCGCAAGCGTGTTCAATGTTGATGATAGCTGTCCATGAAATGCAGCACACATGCACAGAAATACCCAGGGTACCGGGTCCATAGAACTGCGTCCACATCACAGTCCCGCACACATGAAGGATGTGTAATGGGTACTGTCGATTGTTGCAGTCAAGGGATTCTGGGTATGTAGACTCTGGGCTCGGTGTGGTTTCGCAGGCAATCCGTCGTCCCGCCCCGTGGGAGGGATGTGTGCGTAGCACCTGGCTTACTCTCCGCCAATAATGCAAACCATCCACCGGAGAATGCTAAATGCAGGTGTGAGATGTGTACAGCCCTATACTAGTGTCCAGTAGGCAATTGTCATGGATGGACAACCGTATGGCCAAGACGGCACCCACAACTGCAGACCCGGGGAATTACACTGCCGCAGTAAGGCATTACACAAGTAATACACATAGGGACTACACTGGACATTCCCCATACAAACAACACAGACAACCAGCAGAGGAAGTCCAAAGCAAAGACGAGGTACTGTAGACACCGTCAGCGACCACTCAGAGCCCACCAGGAATTAAATGCAGTCACCATAGTTTATCGAAGCTCTTTTCGTCTGCTTCATAGGCAGACCTCTTCAGAATACATACAATGCAGTCCAACCTACTACATTAAAAACCCTTAATTGGTCAGTAAAGTAGATGTGCTAAGTATTAATTAAATGCCTTAAAGGCAAACAAGCAAACTAACTTTACGTGGGTTACAGATTCCACACAGTGAGTACATCAGACATTGCTTCGAAAGGTACATTCTTCATAGAGGAATAGAAATATATGTATATATATGAAAGAAGAACCAGCATAAGTTTTTCCAAACGTCTGACTGTTCAAGCTACATATATATGTTCCACGGATTGTGCCAATATATTAACAGAACTACAGACACCTACTAATATAAATGAACCATAATATATACAGATAAACCGTATGATTATGACAAATGTAAAATAGAGCAACGAAATGTAAAGATTCACAATGTGGTAAAGTAAATATTCATTTAGAAGGTTACTTAAATAAATCAACTCAGACATCCTTGACAAAATACTGACAGAAGGCCAGCGAGGTGCTTGGCCTCACATGTACTGGGATGTTGTTCCACAGCATAGTGAGTGTCTGGGTGATGAATCGGTCCCACCAGCACGTTCCATTCATGATAGTGTCAAGGTGTACGTCACCTGCCCTTGTGGTTCTGAGGGATCTAACTTCTTTAGGTGAAGCATAGTCATCAGATCTGGGTTCGACATGGCCTCGTATGCCAGGCACAGGTCACCTCTGGGCAAGTGGTATGCAACTGTATACAGCTGGAATGCTTGAAGACGGTCAGCATAACACATATTCCTGAGACCCTGCAAATGTTTGTCGATGAACTGTTGGGGCCTTTCCAGCTGCTGCAGGTGTCAGGTCAGATACATTCTGAATGGGGCATCGTACCCAATCATAGGTCCAATGAGTGATGAGTACAAGGGGACAATGACCTGCCCTGATCTAGATGTGAATCCCTCCATGATGATGTGGGCAATGTTGAAGGTCTACCTAACTACGTTAGCAACGTGTGTGTCGAACGAACGGTTAACAACAACCAGGGTCCCCAGATCCTTGGTAACTCCCTCTGTGCTCAGTGGATTGCCACCTATATGGTAGCTAGGGGTAAACATGTCCTTCCCGAAGGGTATGACTATGCATTTCCTGTTATTTAGCTGTAGGCCATGTCTCTGGCACCACATATCCACATCTGTGAGGCCCTCCTGAAGGATATCTGTGTCAGATGTGTGTCCGACTATGGCACCCAGTTTGCAGTCATCTGCAAACATTGTCAGCCATAACCCCCCTGTGTTTGCTTGTAGTTTGGAAATGTAGATGCTGAAATATGGTGGACCCAGGACTGAGCCCAATGGGACACCACCTGTGAGTGGCTGTGAGTATGACATGGCGCCAGCAACTATGACCATGTGGGTTCTGTGACCTAGCCAGTTTGCAACCCATATGGCGATGTATGGATGTACGTTCAAGATGACGGGTTTATCAATGATATCTGAGGGGGGTATTGTGTCGAAGGCCTTTGCCAGGTTGAGGTAGGCTGTATGGACTGCTTTACCCTCATCAATGGCCTTGGTGACCGATCCTACAAAGTCAGACACGTGTAAAAGGCATGATCCGACGTTGACCAAGCCAAACTGGGTCGGATCAAAAGTATGCAAGTCCCCTATGTCTTCATCTATGGGTACCATTATGAACCTTCTCCATGGCTTTGCAGATAAGGCATGTCAACCTAATGGGATGGTAATAACCAGGGTCAGTGGAGGCACCATCCCTGTGAAGTGTGACTACAGTCGCCTTGTGCTACTACTCGGGTACGTATCCTGAGGTGAGGCTGAGACTAACCAGCTATCCTAAGTGTGGGTTTAATTCCCCGTAGAGTTCATGGAGTACACAGGTGGGACACCATCTGGTCCCATGGATGCTGTGTCTACTGCCTTGGAGACAGCATTTCCCACCTGTGCGTTACAGATGTTCCAGGATGTACAAGTCTCTGGTATAGATATCTCTCCATGTGGGGGGGGGAAATGTCAGCACTGAACCTGTCAGCCAGTATGTTGGCAATGTGTGTAGGTTCAGTCATCTTCACATCATTTTGAACCCATTCTGAGCATATCTGGGGGTGTCCTCCCAGGTGTCCAACGTAGCTACAGAAGGCCTTATGAATGTCTGTTGAGTCCTTGCCAATTCCTCTGTTGAATCTCCCCTGGATTATTTCATGACAGCCTGTAGTTCTTCACATATAATGAGCAAGGGTGTGTTACCTTACTAGTATTCCGCTTTAACATGTAGTAGCTACCTCCTGTCGTTGTAGAGCTTGTTCGTGGCTGGGGTCCACCAGACTGGATGCTTGTCTTTGGTACAAAGAGTCTCAGTGTTGTATGGGATTGCCTGATCCATACAGTCCTGTAGGTGCTGGTGGAAGGCATATGTACGTGAAGCAGCGGTTGGAGTAATGTTCACCACTGGCTCAGGGGCCTTAAAGGAGACCACAGTAGTGTTCAGACGTGTGAAATCGGCGTCTGAGAAAGGCACATGTATGGAAACCGACACCACTGTACACAAGGAACATCATAGCAATAAACCACGACTGGATGTGGGTAATGCTGGACATACCCACGGCAGACGTGGCGCGTTCCCGAGTCCGATGTCCGGGGACCACACACATAGCCGGCCTCAGGCATAGGGCAAGTAGGCAGCCGTCTAGGGCGTTGCTGTACCTTTCCAGACTCTATTTGGTGTAGGTAGACCAGGAGGGGGGTAGCGGGTGATGTGGCGGTGGCAACCTCTGCCTAGGGCACCACTTAACCTAAGGCCACTTTTCCCGTGGGTAATACAGCAGTACCCACACCCAGACGCGGCTCATTGCTAGTATGGCATATCATCTATGGCAAGAAACCATACATTCCCAGACATAATGGCACAGCATAATGCCTGTCCGCCGCACAAACGCAGACATACGGCACCCGCGGCGGTGCGGACATACTGCGCGAGATGTCCGTTACCAATGTCGACACTGTCTCGCTTTGTGAAACAAACTCAACATAGCGATTCAATTCTAAACAGCGACGGAGAGCCCGATGTCCCCGTGGCTGAGCTGTTAAACCTGTTCCGCTATGTTAACTGTGTGTAGAAGAGCGAAACAGGCCCAAATCAAGTAACGGACATGTCTGTGTCTCAGTGAAAGGCGTCACGCAATGGTAAACCTATGTAATATTGCGACACAGGTCATACATACCGAGGGTTAGTAATGGAAATAGTTCCGTTCGAACAGACCGTGTGCAATTAGTATAACAAGATATACAACGGGTACACCGGCCAATCAGCGCACATAGTTATTAATAATTGGGGGGGGGGTGACATGGTATCATAGACACGGACAAACCGTGCCCATGTGACTCATCTAACATTCGTACACGGTCAGGGCAGTTCCGTACACTGGGCGGACAAGACCAAACCCAAAGCACCACAGGAACGCCCTGACGATCGAAGTCCTGTATGCGTAGGGGATATAAGCACCTGTGATCTGTACATCCCTGCGGTGACGACATATGCATCCTGGGCCATGAGCGAGGGGGAATAAGGAATGTTTAACATGCAGTACCGCACCTTTCCCAGCAGGAGAATGGATGCCTGTGACGTGCGTGTGTGCGGGGGGGGATATGTTGATGTAGTACCATGGGTATGCATATTAATGACACCGAACAGCTAACGTCTAGTGGTCACAGTAACCATCAAACGTGAATGCAGTCACGTTTGAATTACGACTATAGAACATATAGATGTGAACGTGTACGTAATGCGTCCATGCTGCAAAGACTGTTACATGTAGAAAGTAGTAAGTGCGTTCTGCACACGTCCGTCAACCGGATCAGAGAAATGTAACCGGAATAGTCACAACTAACACACAACACGTAACCACACAGACCCAGTAAACATATATAAACAGAATACGGATATGCATGTGCGCCTGCGCGTAATCCACAATTAGGAAATGCGAGTGTGCGTGTGCGTGTGTGATCCACTGGAAGTAGGGAAGTTAAGGATGTGTCCTCCACTCATTTACATTCATAATTGTAAAGTATATGCTTAATTCGTACCTATTGATTCCATGCTTTGGAATCGTAATGCTACAATTATACACATTGATACAAAATATCCTGCTCAACACACTACATTGCAAGGTTTACTCACAACACTTATCAACTATGTTTCGATATACTGATTGTATTGACCGATATTGTATTTATATTAACACATTGTTCTCGTATTACTGTTTCCATTAAGTAATGTATGCAACACTGATTTGTATATGTCACGTTATGGTCAGGACCTGGAGCACTGTCCACGTAACTATGAGCAGCTTTATTGATTAACTGACTTTAAACTGACTCTGAAGGAAGTGTATAGGGGACGACTATGTAATGTATTTGGTACTCCGACGATGCCCCATGTTAGTAGGTGAAAGAGCTCAGTATCTTTTGACTGTGGAGTGTATCGTTTCTGTCATTGTCTGTTTTTGCCGATATATGTTCAATAATGTCATTTATGAAGATGGGCAGGACGCAAGGTCTGCTGTATTCCCGCTTACTGGCATGTGGATATAGATAGGCCAAGTAATACATAATATGGGTAGTCAAGCAGACATCCGCCACTGGGGAACATACAGCGGCAGTCAAAACCACTGGCCAAATGGTGACAGTCTAACACGTTCTACACTTTACATATGCACATCGGTGTCCATAGTAGGACTCCAAAAATATTGGCGTTTGCACCGTTAATCCGTTGAGATCGGCCAATCAGAGTACTATCCGTGACTACGGCACAGCTAGACACATGCACCACCACCGTGTTTAAGGTTGGTGATACCTGTCCATGAAATGCAAGACATATGAACAGAAATCCCCAGATTGTCCTGTCCACAGAAGTGCGTCCACATCCCGGTCCCGCACACATGACGGATGTGTAATGGGTACCGTGGGGGGTTGCAGCCATGGGATCCTGGGTATGCAAAATGGGGCTCGGTGTTGTTTGGCAGATAGTCCGTTCTCCCGCCCCGTGGGAGGGCTGTGGGTATAGCACGTGCCTTACCACCCACCAATACTGACAATCATCCACGGGTAGGGTCACCACCTGTCCCAACGTTGCGAGGGACAGTCCCTCTTTGGGCAGTTGTGTCCTGACAAATAATTGTACATATGGCAAATGTCCTGAGATGTTCGGACAATATTATTTCCTATATTTCATGTAATAGTGGCATAAAACAGTTATTCTGTATCTAAAATACCTAACTATTATAAGAAACAGAATAAGCAACTAAAATGCTACAAGAATAAGCTTTTACTTGGGCAAAAGAGTTAAGTTCTATCCTTTGTACTGACTGTGGGTATGTGTTAGCCTGTAAAATCTGATGTTTGTACCATAAATGTCCCACTTTGGCCATTTGAAAAGGTGGCAACCCTAGCCACACCATAAGCACACAGATATACAAAGAAAGAGATACACACGGGCACATCCGGCAGGCCCGTGAGTGTAATGTACACAGCAGCACCCCACCACACCATAGTAGGGTACACGTGGAGAACACGCTATGGAGGTCGACGACCAGAGGAAGCACACAAGCAGTACACGAGCTGCGCCCCGCCATCCAGTAACACAAGGATGACGCCAGGATATGGGTGTTCCGCCTACACCTCAAAGCCATACCGTGTGAACCCATGCACACACACACACATGTGGCACGCATGGTGATTGACCGCACCCCCACATACCCAACCGCACAAACGTACAACACAGGTATGCTATGCGCTACGTGGACCACCGAGCACACCACCAGCAGAGGCACATGTACAGGTGGGTGGCAACAACTGTACAGGAATGGACGCTGTTAGGCAAGGTATGTGTTGTGAAGCGTCTAAAAGCATGTTCAGTTGCAGAGGCAGCTGTTAACACACACACGCGGAACGGACGGGAGACGAACCTACGGCTATCTACATGAACTCACTACAGTGTGAAGCATATACAGAACGCGCTACCGAGTTTACTGAGCAGAGTGCTGTCAGAGGCATACTTGTAGGCTGCTGACGTCACCTGCAAGACAATAGTTGGCAATAGCCAAGGTATGTGTTGCAAAGCGTCTAAAAGCATGTTCAGTCGCAGAGGCAGCTGTTAACACACACACACACGTAACGGACGGGAGACGAACCTACGGCTATCTACATGAACTCACTACAGTATGAAGCATTTACAGAACGCGCTACCGAGTTTACTGAGCAGAGTGCTGTCAGAGGCATACTTGTAGGCTGCTGACGTCACCCGCAAGACAATAGTTGGCAATAGCCAAGGTATGTGTTGCGAAGCGTCTAAAAGCATGTTCAGTCGCAGAGGCAGCTGTAAACACACACACACGGAACGGACGGGAGACGAACCTACGGCTATCTACATGAACTCACTACAGTATGAAGCATTTACAGAACGCGCTACCGAGTTTACTGAGCAGAGTGCTGTCAGAGGCATACTTGTAGGCTGCTGACGTCACCCGCAAGACAATAGTTGGCAATAGCCAAGGTATGTGTTGCGAAGCGTCTAAAAGCATGTTCAGTCGCAGAGGCAGCTGGAAACACACACACACACACACACACACACACACACACACACACACACACACACACACACGGAAGGGACGGGAGACGAACCTACGCCTATCTACATGAACTCACTACAGTATGAAGCATTTACAGAACGCGCTACCGAATTTACTGAGCAGAGCGCTGTCAGGAGGCATACCCCTACGTGGGTGGTATCATTTGCAGAGGCAATGCGCCCGATCGGGATTCAGGTCAGAGTGCGCAGTCACGCAGCCTGTTAGCATCTCAAGGTCGCCGTACAGTAACACGTTAGTGCTGCAGTCTGGAATACCAACTACCTACTGATCAGTACATCACTGCCTACTGGGCATGCTCAGACACTCAGACTCGGCACAGAGCAGACATGCATACACATGGTGCGACGGCATGGGTGGCGGAATGTGGACCGTCGTGTGTCCAACCACACAACAGCAACCTGGCCATGCCACAGACGTGGCCGTTGCGAAGGGGATACAGGCATGCATCCGGGGTATAACTGCAGACGGCCGTGGTGTGCACTGTGCTGTGTGTCTATCTACACAGCTGCCTACTGGGCATGCTCAGACACTTAGACTCGGCACAGAGCAGACATGCATACACATGGTGCGACTGCATGGGTGGCGGCATGTGGACCGTCGTGTGTGTCCAGCCACACAACAGACCCCGGCCATGCCACAGACATGTCCGTTGCAGCGGGGAATATGTAGGTGCAATTAACCATATGTATGACTGGCCTACAGTTTGTTGCAAGCTACAGACAACCCTCCCAAACACAGGATACCTGCACAGACGTCCTGAGGACACTGGTGAGTGTGCATGCTCTCACAACAGCGCCGTATTGGGTGACATGAACCACCCATACATAGCCTGGGAACATTACCCATGGCACAACACACTACGCCACTGGTCCCAGGTGTTCTCACACCTGGCCACTGTTAAACAGCCATGTACCATACACACTAGGGGGGGATGTCTGACAGTTCCGCCCATCACACATGGTGTGGATATGCCCCACACAGGATGTACAGCCCTCAATGGTGATGCCAGACCGTATAGTGGATCCACTGGTCATCCACATCATGCACCCAACACCGGCATGGGGGACCTATGTGATGACCTCTCCACAACACACCACACACATCATACGACCGGTGTGGTACCCTACACGTCCCCCACGCCAGTGTTGAACACACGCCAGGCTGCAAACCACCTAACGACTGCCTTCTCTGAGCACCCACATGCATGTCTGCAACAAGCAAACATGATAACATCAGGACCTTGTCCACCACAGGTAGGCACATGGTGTGGTGGACCACAGCCACTGACAAGCTGTACATCACCAGTTGGAGCTAATACATGACAGAGTAATGTCAGTACCAGGGATACCATCTCCCATCCATACCGGCGTCACCATACGGCCACACATACACTCATCCACGGCCGCTTGTGGGAGTGGTACTGCAGAGGGCACATGAGACAACCATAGGGCCTTCCCCAACTGTGGTAAGGACATGGTTGGGGGCGCACAGACATGACCGGAAATTGTCCGGAATCGTACAACGGTCACTGCACCCACAGACATTGTCAACAAACCTGCGGACATGTTCCATGCACACATCCCCCCCAAGAGGGGACATATCCATCCCACCAGACTGTAGCCTCCGAAACATCTCATATGGCCTGGAGTGATCCCATATCTCTATGGCGGTTGACACAGCACCAATGGGCACCGATGGTGTCCCTGGCTGTGTGCTACCCATCCTCATTGACGCCCTCGGCCCACACAGGCGGCCACTGTGTCATGTTAGCCTTACTATGGGCTATGTCCCCGATGGATGGCATGTGGCATCTGTGGACCCACTATGCCAGGGTAGTGCTCTCATGGACTGTAGACAGCCACACCCTATCAGCTTGACAGGCCTTGTCTGCAAAGCTGTGGGGAGGTCCATATAGGTGCCCATGGATACAGACAGCGGTGTACAGCCAATACCGTGACATACCCACAACAACATAGTCAAGTGCGGATCCTGCCTCCCGAACCTGCTCGTCCTATCTGGGGTGGTCGCCAAGCCCATTGATGGGGATACGCGGCTTTGCACACAGTACCATGCCTGGTGGTAGCGTTCAGAGCACACTTCACATGGGACTCATGGAAATGCTCGCAAGCATACATGTGGGGACATATGTCACCCGATGCTTCTCAGAAAGGTTGGAGGTCACACCTCACAGGGTTGGTGTTCCTGTTGCCGTGTCACAGTCATCTCTGGTCTCCACTGGAGGCCCACAGGGCTCAGTCCTGGGCCCCCTGCCATACGGCATTCGAACGTCCAATGTGCATACAATCATAGGGGGATTGTGGCAGACAAGGTATGCAGATGACTACACACCGGCCACCATACCCAACACCCCATGTGACACGGACATCCACCTAGGGCGTCATAGACATGTATAACTGGTGCCTGAGCTATGGCCTGCTACTACATGCCACAGAAGGTGCAGCCCTACCCAGTGTGAAGGACATGATCGTCCCAATGTCACATGTAGGTGGTACGCCATTACAGATGGTGGACATGTTCAGGGAAATGGCTACCACACCTGTCGGTAACCTCTGTCAACACACACAATGGCAATGTGGGTGTGAAGACATTCCACTGTGGCCTCCTGGTCTGGATGGAATCGCATCCACATCAGGGGTGTTCATTGTACCCCTGTACACATCACACACCAGAGCAATGACTGCGTACAATGGCACATCTGGCCTGTAGCTAACCTGACGCCTGCAGCACTCGGAAGGACCGCTAACATTCCACATGACGGGGATGACGGTGCTAGGACATGTGTCACAAGCTGCACGGGCAAGGGGACTCCGGCTGTAAACCTTCACAGCACATCTGCTCTGTGGTGATCTGTGCCTGGCATACACGGCCATGTCTGACCTGGGTGACATGGGCATATTCCACCTCCCAGGCTCCAGGCAAACACGGGCACAGAAGCGACTGTCAAACACCTCAACACAAGGATGAGTGAGACGTGCTGGGGGAACAGGGTTAACGGCCAGACACCCCCTACAACACGGAGAGGAGTGCCAGCCCATGTGAAGGAAAGGCCCTGACTGCCTTCGTCCAGGAGTAATAATGACGTGTGGATATGTGACGATAGTTATGCGCCAGGCAACATCTGTGTGTCACTGCTAGACCAGGGACTGGGGACTGATGGATGTGGCATCCCCATCCTGAGGGGTGTTAGCAGCCACACACAGTCATGCTAGGTCCACACATGTCGTAGGGCACATACCCTGTTACGTTCATGTGCGTCTATGTACCTATGTAGGGGTCCATGCCGGATGCAGGTACCTGTGCTATGCTGATGTTGCCAGACATGCCTGTGGGTACCCCACGACTACACGTGGGGAACTGATTACAGTGCTCCCAGTAGGCACGTGCAAGTACACCATCAGTATCATACGGGTTAACTGCACCAACATGGTGCTACACATGTAACCTCCACACATACTGTGTACACATATCAATGAATGCTGCACCTGTCCTGCATGGTATGTCTGCCGCATGATGTCAGTGCACAACCCACATCACATACACACCTGTCACCAGCCATACACACTCACCACAACATACACATCACGTACTATGCGGACACAGGTATCACATACACCTCTCACTATCTTGTCCACCCTGTGCATCAGAATATGTTAGCTTAACCGTGCATTGATGGTGTAGCTCAGTTATGCGGCAGAGACTTCATCATATGCACAGGGTGATATGTGTGCCACAGGCATGGGCTGTACCAATGGATGACATCATGTGTGTGTGTAAGGGCCTGTGCATTGACTGGGCATGACTGTGTAGATTGCATGTGGGTGTGGTGGAGCCCTACAGTTGTGTCTGCTGTGTGTGGGTTTGTGTGTACACAGTTCAGTCATCTGTGATGCCTACACGGGGTATGCTTGGCAGCCCCAGACTGTACAGTGCAGGTGTTACGGCTCACTGTGTCTGCCGGCGGCGGCGTGACCCGCGCCTGCCTGGGGTCGCACGGGCACGACCGGGTGGAGGTACGGACTGTCCACTCTCCGATGTCACATGTCCGCTGGAAACGTGCCCACGCCGGGGCCGTCCAGGGCCACGTCCACGTGGCCTGCTCTGTCCTGGTGTGGATGGTGTAGTAGCAGCTGCACTGCTGCTGCTACCAGCACTGTCTGGGTGGGCATGGGAGGTGGCACGCACACGCTGACCTGCACCAGGTGGTGTTGCTGGCCCACGCCCACGTGCCCTATGCCTCACCCCTACCTGGTGTTCCTGCACGGACTGCGCACGCTCAAGAATGGCCATGCCTCGGTCGAGGATCCCAGCCATGTCACCCAATCTCCTATCCAGGACATCGGCAAGATGCTGTTGTGCATTCGCCAATGCCTGGATGTTGTCATTCAAGGTACGGATCGCAGACCTCTGCAGCCTCTGCCCTTCCTGGTTCTGCCGTTCGGCACGTGCCTGCGCCGCCATTACAGTCTGGAACATGCGTCTGGTTATACCAGCTGCTGCACCCTGTACGGCAGGTGTATGTCTAGCGGTGCTCCCCCTACGAGCAGCACCTGCCACATGCCTGCGTGGCACTGCACCAGTCCTTACACTGGCAGCATCGTGTGTACCCACACCTTCTGCAGCCACCACACATTCCTGCTCGGTGCCAACAGATGCTGACTGACCGTCATCTATGGGCAACGGTGTTGGGGTATGTGTCGGCATCTGAACCGTGAGCGGGGTTGAAAGGGACGTAAGTGTGATGTTCTCCATTGGCACAGTGTCTGCCTGTGACGACCCTGCCTGTGCCTCATGCACATGGTCATCACCACTAGTATCTGTGGGGACACTAGCATCAGATTGACCGCAGGAGGGGAACTCACCTACAGCACCTGTCAATACAAAGACATACCATCGGTTACAATACAGACACACACACACACACACACACACACACACACACACACATCATGCATGTGATAATGCAGGTGGCATGCAGCATTCACACAACACAGACCAGTGAATGCAGACCAGACATTCATAATGGCAGTATGTACACTGCCCTGGTGGGAACAGTACAACAGGCAGGTGTCTTTTAGTAGGCATGCAGTACACACATTCATGGTAGTTTGCATGCATCAGCGTGATACACCGTGTGGCCACGGGCGAGTTGACAGTACACATGGCTGCCGACACTATGTAATGTACACCGCAAACATGTGCGGTATCATGTGGACATGTGACGATGGTGTCCCACCGCATGCACCACATCACAACGGCTGTCACGCTGCAGTGTTATGTGTACAGTCTACAGTTACAATGTATGGGTAACAGGGATGTCTGTGCAGGTACGGTTGCTGTGAGCTGTGTACATAGCTATACAGTGTGGTGTGCGTGCTCTCTGCCACTGCACAGTAGCAGGACACAGTTATGTGTCTGTGCGATGCGTGACCTGGACGCATCACATTGCCATGTCTGTAAGTCAGTTCAGCTTCTCAGCAGCACGTATATGGTGGACATTGGAGGCACCTGTAGTAGCTGTGGAGAGGCATTCCATGTCACTGGTGTACTACGTCGGAAGTCCAGGGGGTCCACTACAGTGATGAACCCACTATGTGTGTACAGGGTGCAACGGTGACCACCCACTGTGGATGTGCTGTGTGGCAACATGCTTGTAGGTATCGACCATGGCCTTGTCTGTTTGGGTCATTGACACTTGTGTGTGGTGGACATCGTGGACATGGCCCTGTGGTGGCCCATGTGACATACAACCATACTACTGTGAGGTGTCACATTTCCTACAGATATGCGGACAGTGTGGATGTCTGCTATGTTGTGCATAGGTCATGTCATGGTGTGACAATGCTGCAGCCAGACATCCACGTGCATGGGACATGGCATGTGCCATTTCACAACGTGTGCACCCGATGCAGGGGCATAGGTCACATTGGTAACACCTGTGCTCTGGCCAGATCACAGCTCACTATGTGGTACTGTGTGCATACTGCACTGGCATACCAATGCATACTACACATGCAGCCATTGTGGAACACCCACACCATTGTATGCATAGCTGACTGCACGTAACACACCAATAGGTTGTGTGGTGTCATGCCACTCTACGCTAACGGTTGTATCTACTGTACATGGGTGGTGTGTGTGTCGGGTGGTGCAACCTGTATACCGTGACTGGGGCACACACGGGTGAGCATGTCATGCCTGGACACATGGGGGATATCAATACACCAGATCATGCCTTTGACTAGCAACAGACCTACCAGCAACAGACCCTTGTCCTTGCGACACGCCAGACGTACCTGTAAAGGGATTACACAAGGGTATACACATTAGCCATTACTATCTCCACGGTCAGCACTGTGCATGTCACATCATGCATCTGTGAGTTAGCATGTGCTATGCACATGTCTGCTAACACAACATAGCATACTATAGTTTGCATCTTGTGTGGCCATATACCTGGCATGTATTGCTATATCATGTGTTGTACTATGACACCCACACCCACGTCGCTTATCATACAAACATGCAACACTGACTTACCAGGAGGCTCCAAGCTCATAGTTCGGGAGACACCCACCTCCACGATGGACGCATGTGTTTCTGCGTGTTGTTCCATGGGTGTCCCCAGACTGGCCAGGAGCTCCTCTGTGGCTGTGAGTGGGGGCTGGGTTGGTGTCCCACCACCTGTCCCACGTTGTTGCCTGGCGATAGCAGCGGCACGCTGTCTTGCATGCCGGATCAGGTCTGTGCAGTGCCTGCGGATTTGCTGATAGGTGCGGTTGTATCCGCCCAGGCTGTTCACCCTCCTGCACATCTCCTCCCACATCTCCTGTCGTTCCTGTGCCTGCTGTGGCACATGGCTGAATAGCACGTCGTGGTTAGTATGGAGGTATGGTATTATCACCTCCTCCTCCTGTCGACTGAAAGGTGGAAGCCGGGAACGTGGCATTATCTGTAAGACATAATGATGGTGGCAGGTCACATTCACACTGCTGTGCTGGCATACTGTTGGAAATACATTGCTATGACATGTACGACATCTGCACAGTAATCTGTGACCGGCATCGTGGCAGTGACACAGCCGATGTTTTGGCTTCACAACATTGAGCAGTGGGTGTCACATCATATCTGTGTGCCACCCCATCACACTGTACACGCACCATGTAGATGTTAGCCTGCTGTGGACATGTGTACCTGGCTGCACCTATGTCCATATCACTTGGCATAGGTCCCCATGTGACGTCGGTGCTACTGTTCACCTGGACGCTGTGTATATGTCAGTACACATCACGTCTGTGGCCATTGTGAACGTCAGCAGCGGCACTGTACACATACACATGGACACCTGCACATGCATGTGTTGTGCCATGTACTTCCACACAGCACTGTACGGGTGTTGGGCAACTTGACACAGCTCACCTGTGTTGCACATGTGATAGACATGGGGCAATGTGTAACAATGACACATTAGCAGGAAAGGCCATGCATAGCATGTACACACACACATTGTGCAGAGCATCACACAGCACCTGTAACACGACAGGGTGCATCACCGCCACATTACTGCTGTGTATGGTTGATACTGAGAGTGCCTTTTGTCCATTGCACCATGTAGGACTGTGATAGCTCATGCAGCCTTGCTGATCAGGTCTGCATGATATGGCAGGGTATGCCACATACATGGCACTGGGTTGTGATCCACCTGGGGGTTGACGGTATTGGCAGGGTGGCTGTCCATTCCATATGTCATTGCTGTGTGTATATGGACATTCAACATGTTTATCACCATGGTGTGGACACTGTCCTCAAGCGAGGTATGCTGTACGCTGCTTGCTGAGGGTGTGTCTGGTGCATGCAGGTATCACACATCCATGCATACACTGTAGCCCTGGCAGGTGCTATGTGCTGGGATATTGATCAACACAGTGCTGTATGTGGACACACACCGCTATCCCGTGCACATGGATGGCTGCCTGCACTGATGTGGGTACCACATATGTGTACATCCACTGCCTGCTGCCACCCTCATGTCTGCTGCTGCACTACACACCACCATCCCTCCCTCTGTGAATGTGGTGTTGGGCACAGCATAGGTATCCATGTATGGGGACAGGGATGTTCACATAGCAGGCCCACTGATGTTATCGTCGATCTGACCATACACGTATGACGCACCCCTCACACATACAACCCATTCATATTGTTGTTCACAACAGTGACACAGCTATATTGCTATGCCGGAGGCATTCACAGACATACATACACAGTTGCATGCACGTCCATCAGTGGCATTGCCTGGACTATTGCTGTGGTTCAGCACATAACGTGTTTGACTGCAGCTGGCGCAGACCTACTGTGCACATGTCTACACGGTAGGCCTGTTCTACAGTAGGCATCTGTGATGTGCTGTGCACATCTCATATCTGCACATTTGGTTGGTATCCATCGGTCCACGGGCCAGTGGTGGGACATACAGGGATGTTGCTGAACGTATATGCATGCAACCCTGTACAGCTGTGACGCTAGCCTCTCAGATGCTCATGTGTCGTGGACGTGAACACCGTACACACACATGTGGTTGTGGGCTGCCGTCCGTACCCATCTCCACCTGTGGGTTGCTATCATCCCACACACTCCTTGTATTGTATGTTCAGGCTATGCACGTATGTGGGGCATGTGGCCATGCAAGACGATACTATATGTCTTTGCACCCATCACAGACAATGTCACACAGGTACACCGGCGGCCGTACACGTCACAGCCTGTTGCCAGCACAGCACATGTGGTGCACACATACAACATCTCCTGTGGGACATGGTCAATTGTACGGGCATGTCCAGCGGTCACATGCCACAGCTAACCCTACATGACGGCTATGCAGCACATGTGTCTGTACATCTACTGTCACATGTACACGAGCAATGCCCCCCTACCTACATCACATGGTACTACCTGGTGGGTATGTGCGTCTGCATCCATGCTATGGCCATAGATGACAATTGTACATCCATATGTGCAACATACCTAATTGGGGGTTGCATGTGCACATGTTCCACGTGTCAATGCATTGTTTGTGTCTGTTGTCCGGTCATTGTTGTGCATGGTTAACATGGCTGCCATAGCGTACTGTGTGTGATTCCAGGTACTTCATTGGCCTACCAGCATTGTACATTTCCACAGCACATTCCAGCCATCATGTAGCCATCTTAGATGACAGTGGGAGGTGTTCCACCATGTGCACATATGTCACAGAGTACGAGGGTGACTGACACACATTGTCAGGACTGGGTTCTGACTGCTGTAGACGTGTGTAATGGTGTTTACGGCCATGACTGCACCAGATGGTGTCATCTGGATGTGTAACATTCACAACACACACCTACAATCACATAGCAGCACATCGTCCACGACGATGGACATTACGGCATGAACACTGTGTGCGGTATGTGTGTATGACCACTGCATATATCACTGGTAGCCACCAGCATGGCTGCCTACAACAGCAGTGTGTATCCTGTGCAAACATGAGTTACACCTGTCACAACACACCTGTATCAGATGGCCCTGTAGTGGGTGACAGTGCAGTTCCATACATCCTGTAACAGTATACATCGTGCACCACTATGTTGCAGACATGTGAACGGCTGTGCTACTCGACATATGCACACATGAGACATCACCTGGTACACCGTGTCTGCCTTGCCACCTGCTATTGGGGCCACCCTGTGATGACACTGTACGGCCCACATGGACTGGCACATGTGATGGCTCAATGGTGAATTCACCCTCCGCATGTGTGTGTCTAGCCAGGTGTCCAGTAGCCAGTGGTCTACACGCAGGAATACTGGACATTGCCCTACCCTGTCACTGGGACTGTTGGCTGTGGTCATACTGTACTTATGCAGGCATGTGGTGATTGTCCAGTCTGATAGTCGTGTTCAACCACACTACCGTGGCACACATGACCTGTGGACATCTGCCTAAGGTGTGCAGCCCACATGTCCATCTTCACATGCTATGCTGCCTGTGCAGCACTGTCACATGTCTGTCTCCAGCAGGGCTGTCACAGGTAGGCTCAGCATGCAGTGATGTGTGACAATGCTTACACCCTCCACTGTGCTGTACAGAAGCACTGCACACACAGTACGGCGCGCATGCCATTTATCTGCAGTGCCTGGGACCTGCCTCCATGCCCTACATGGCACACCTGCCAGTCCAGATTGTACACAGATCATACCTCCCAGGCACATACCTGGACTGCATCACACACAGGTGGGTGGTTCCCACACAACACAGTGATTTACACACATACTGTATATTCCCGGGACACATTGCATCATGTGTGATCCATGTTCAGATACCCATGTTCGTGACCGCTACGCACATTGTGACACACGGCGGTGAATACACTGTACACCACAGGTTACATGCTAGCCGTGTTGGCATACTGTACATTGCACCTAGGACAGTTGCTACTGCCATGTATTGACAGCATCACACACTTCCCTGGTATGGACTCCCATGTACCCACACATGCTTGGCCATGCAGTACACATAGCTGGGTGACACATCACACAACACATAACACACCTACACTACCCTCGGCATGCACCACACCTCCATGTGTCTGTGTGCTATGCCTACAGACATCCCCCCTCTGTTTGCTGAACATCCATGCTTCTCAGCCCTACTAGCCACACCCTAGACACACGACCATCGCAGCATGCATGGTACATACGCTCTACAGCCGGTACTGCCGACATCCACTGACAGAGGTAGTTGATGGCATGGCACCCCGTACGAAGGACAATCTACGTGACCATGCCGACACATATCACAGTGCACTTCCGCTACATTTACGCAGTGGTAGGTACCATGCAATTCCACACAGGGACATGGTGGTACTGGCCTTTTCACAGACGCCACAGTGGTATGCCTGTTCCATGCACATGTGCTGTATGGGCACATGTGCAGGCTGTTGCATGGTACTTACTGTCACATGTGTGTGGTGTGTCACTTGACAGTCATGGTGTGTCATCATGGTGCATCACATACTCCACAGATAGCTACCTACACATGACTGCCATAGATTGCAGTGTGGGCCCTCACACAGTGTGGTGGTATGTCTCTGCTGTTTGGCTACATCCACATTCAATGCAGCATACAACACTCATGCAGGCATTGCCAACACAGATGTTGCTGGCATCGTGCCTGCCAATGGGGTACCTACCAACAATACACAGTCTCACTCACTACAGGGTTCCAATCCATGGCTGGACATTGTGTTAACCCTGTGGACACATACATAGTACTGCCATGCACACATTATGTCCTAGAACACGGTCCCAATGTCACCTCCACTCTCCGTAGTAGTTGTATCCTGCCAACCTGGCTGTTACATGTCTCTGCAGCAGCACACTGCATTGACTGCTAGCCCGTTCATGTACGTTGTGTACCCTGACCACCACATTACCACATCTATCACACTACACATGGGTGGTACTGCATTGCACGTATTGGGCTGGATTTGTACACCCATGTCTGGGCCATTCAGTATGGCACTGGGCCACATCCTCACATACATGCTTCACACACTCATTGACGACCTCCATGCCTTTACTGGCACCCTTGTTGGGCTTCTGTGCGCCACAGCACACCACATCCACATGCTGGCCACCTGTCATACCATTGCATGTGTGGTTGGTGTGGTACAGATGGTATCAAAACAGGCATTATCCGCTCTTTGACCTTCAGCGCCATTCCACTTTATGGTATTGCCAATGTACACATCCAGCATCACATCGTACCCCATGTCTCAGGATGTTACGCCATGTGCCTCCTGTACAGGTCACACAGTGGTGCAGGCATATCATGCTAACTACAACAAGTCAGGTACATGTGACATTGCACAGTCCTCAGTCATGTGGCCCCTCATGCTCACTATTTCCTTGCATACACTACATGCTGTCACAGAGTATTGTCCATGCCTACATATACCACATCTACATACCTGGCAGCATTCTAGCTCATCCTAGTCATATTGCTAACAACCATACAGGTGTCAGTGTGGCAGATATATCATGTGGATATCATTGCATCAGTTACATCACACATAGTGCATACACATCACCTTTGCATGGTGACAGTCATGCACTGTGTATCACATGGATACTGTCCCTATACATGCATATCACATTGTACATGGTTGCTGTACACACACGCCCCACAAGGTGCTGTGGTTGCCATATTCCACTATGGCGTGGGTACACATGTGCGGCCCACACATTTCTGGACCGTATGTGTGGCTGATACATTGGTTGCCCTTGTACCTGTGCCATACACACATGTACACGCGGGCAGTGTTACAATACCACATATGTGGTGTACCTTACACAATGGATACACCTTTACATGTCTCAGTATAGTCATGCCGTGATGTCTGCCCGGCTAAGACTGTTTACATATGCAAATGACAGTCGTGAAACACATCTGTGCTCACCTGCATACCTCTAACACAGGGGTGTCGTCTACTCTGCCGTGGGCCATGTTCTCCACATTACCGATGCATGTAGTACTCCTACATGGCGTTTGCAGTGGGCAGTGTGGGAGGGCCACTCCTGCATGTGTGCACACATGCCACATTGCTCAGCCTGGGCATCTGTGTGACCTCCGCAGACTGGACACACACCGTGCTGTGGGACATAGGTCCTGTGCACATCCTACAGGGACACACTGTGTCACTACTCATGTGATAGCTCCCTTACTGGTAGGGTGACACAGACCCATGCTACCACCACAGCGGAAGTACTGTATAAACATACAGTTGACATCCACCTCTGCCATTCAGTGGACACTACCATGGGGGGGGTTGACACTACTGTGTACATTGCACATATGTTTACACACGGCCCTACCGGACATCATTGTTGCACACATTGCGCCTGCTACGGAACGTTTGCACATGATTACTTGCTGTTCACTCCATTTCGGATACCTATACTGCTACTACTCTGTCCCACATGTGCAGGCCATACATATCCTGTTTATGTACATAACATTAGTCCATCCCTCCATCATGCATGCTATGCCTGTGATACTGTCTATGATTTGTGAACATATCCATCATGACAGCTTTGCATTACACATAATTGACATCGTCACCCCTACTGCGAGGGATACGTGCACGTCGTGCGCACATTCCGTATGGCATCAACGGTATATGCCCATGCACATGTGTGCTGTGACACTATACATACATGTCCTATCCCCTGCTGTGGCACTTCATTGTTCGACATCCACAGCAGCATCAACGTGGGTGGTGTCATTGTTCTGTGTTTGACATCCCTATTGGGGACCTTGGGTTATCCCGGCTGTGTACATGTTGTCCCACTGCTGTGCACACGTTATCCACAGACGTTGGTATGCTCCGCGGCTTAGCATTACATAACCACCTTTCACCACTGTCTGCCTGATGGACAGGTATCCTTACTTACACACATCGTTCACATACAGTGCAGAGTCGTCATACGTATCATGCATTACACAACAGTACATATCGTGGGTTCAACATACCTTTCCGGCCTTTGCTTCTGTCGGCGTAAATATCTTCTGCTTGCTTGCTTGCTTGCTTGCTTGCGATTCAGTATGTGTTCGGTATGAAAATACGGTTTGAATATCCAGGAAGTCTTCCTTTTATTCGTCGTCACCTGAGGCATGTGGGTTCATCACGCCAATAGCTGTTCCTCGGTGTGTACTTATGCGCATATCACCGGTGATCCTCCTCCACTGGTACGTTACGCGCGACACTAAGCCATGGTTCATTCCTCGTGTGGCCGTTGGTTATTTGCACTACCTTCGTGGGGATGGTATGTATTGTATCATGTTTGTGTGACTACATCCACTATGTGTGGTGTCAGGTACATATCGCTGTGTTGTTAGCTGTAGATTGTGTGTGTTGGGTATGATATTTTGTTCGACATGTGGGTGTCCGTGTCCTGGCGGCGTCTGTCGATGGCGTTGTGCATTTAGATGTGTAACATAGCTGTTATATTCCTGTACACAACGGATGCAGGTAAGCATCGGCTGCTGCTAGTGTTTCCCACGCGGCTTGTTGCGGGTATGCCGCTGTCATTGACTGCCTGTATGTTTTTGCTACGGTTTCGGCTGGTATCCCTTCGATATGTGCGATGGGGTATATCTGCTGGTGTGGGTGACGGGTACGGGGTGTGGGTCTTGCATTTATACATACACGATATGCTTGTGTGTGTGCTCCATCCCTGCTTGGGGAGCTGCAAGTTACCTGTCTGTTGTTCTGGGAGTGTTTGTTTTGTTGATGTCGTGTGGTGTCAGTATCGCCTGCATGTGTGCTTCCTGCACGTATTCCTCCTTCACATCGGTTATATATCTGCGGATGTTCGTACGTGCCTACTATCCATTGGCATTTTGTCACTGATAGTTACGGTGATTGTGGTCCTGTACTTGGAACGGCCTGTATGCTACCGGTTGCCTCCTATTCGTGTGGCGCTTGCTTACTTAACAGTCGTGGAACACACTGCGGTATTTACGTGTCGGTACGTGGCCACGATCGGTGCCGGGATAACACAAGCGTATCTTCGCCCTATATGCCTGATGCTGTGTAACGTTGCCAACATGTCTTGTTGAGTCTACCATATGGCCGCCATACATGCGGTCACAGTTTGTACATACGTCCTTTGCGTCTCCTGTTGGCTATGGTCCTGTGGTACATTCTGGGACATTTCCGCTTAGCAGCGTTTTACGTCGCCATGCACCTAGCCATTGAGGGGCTGTGAATACTACATTGTGGGCACTGCTATACATACGCCTATGGTTCCTGTACTGTATGCCTACGCATGCTATTCCACTCCACCTGTGACATGTCACCTACATACACATTTTACAGTGGCACACACATTACACACACGCAGCGGAACACACGACAAACTCACCTCACACATACACATATTCCCGCCGTAGCTCTCAACCTTCGATTTCCAAGATGTGGACGACACACCTTCATAATGTGTAACAGATGGGCAAAATGTGGAACACATACTAATGGCTTACTAACAACTTCAGCTAAGAGGGTCATAGGATGGTTGAAATATGCTGATTTACTTACAAGGAAGAACCTTTGATGAATTCATATGATTACTTTCTATTTACCAGGTTTCTTTTATATATATTCCTAACAATGAGTGTGTGACAGACTATTTCAATGTTGAACTTTGAGGGACTTCGCGGAACATGAACTATTTTAGACCCCAGATGAGGTACGTTCCTCATAATGACGTACACTTGACAGGTATGATTGCCGCTTTCGCACCGATGGTTGAACACAATACCTACGTTGGCCGCATCGCCGGCGGCCGTGTGTACCTCCGCAGTCATATCCTATGGATATGACACGCACATATCCCATTACTGTACCGTGGCCTGGTGATCATCCCGACCCGCGGATATACATTGATGCAGGTTGACATTTCCATGGCTGGCGTTCCCTGCTCTGGCCACCCTCCCGGATGATCGGGTTGTCGTTCACTCTGTTTACTATGTGGGGATATCACGTCTTACTTATCTGTCGACTTGCATCCCTGGGTTCCATATTCACCTGTTGTACTTTATATGTGTGTATGTGTACATATATTTCTACGTGTGTACTGATATCTATTTCCATATCTGTGTATGCACATAAGTACATATGTAGTCAACTTGCGGCGAAAGTGGCAGCATACGGCTACGCCATCTGCTGTAGAGCCGGCGTGCGGTCGAGGTGTTGGCGTTCCATGCTCTGCTGGCTATTGGGTGCGCAGTGTTTGGGTGGTGCCTTTGTTGGACTCACACATAGGTCCGCACATACGGTACACATTACGGGCGGACATGTTTGTGTGGCGTCCATTTTACTGTGTGTGCAGGTAAGGAGGTGTCAGTCCATGGGGCCTACACTGTCAAAGTATGTGCTATGCGTTCCCTCTTTGCCAGGGCGTAGGCATATTGGGTACGCCTCCGTCTACCTACTGGGGCTGGCACAGTGTGTTCAGGGCGCTGAACGCCCTGTGCCTGTGCTTGCCTTGGCAGTTGTGGCGGGCCTGGTGGCCCTCCAGCATTATGTCCCTGCAGCAGCTGTTTCCGCAGAATCATATTGTGTAGCATACAACATACTATGAATATGTGGGCACATGTGCCTGGAGAGTACTGCAAGGCTCCACCGGATGTATCCAAGCACCGGAACCGTGATTTCAACATCCCAAACACACGCTCTATGATTATTCTAGTTTGTGCGTGTGCCTCATTATGGCGTTCTTGCATGTGTGTGTGTGCATTTCTGATGGGTGTCATCAACCACGGCTCCAGTGCGTAGCCAGCATCACCCACAAGGTGACCTTGTGTGATGTCCCCCCTGGCGAATACCTGATACAGCTGTGAGGCATGCCAGATATGGGAGTCGTGGTAGCTTCCAGGGCTGCCAGCACACACATCCATGATAATGCCCTGCGCATTGCACACGACCTGGCAATTGATGGAGGGGTATCCCTTGCGGTTTATGTAGCGTCTACCCTGCTCCCTGGGTGGTGACTTGATTTCTATGTGCGTACAGTCGATCGCACCCAGTACCTCCGGGTATTGTGCCACACGGTGGAAGCGGCGCATATTGCTAGCCAACTCCTCCTGAGATCTGGGGAAGTTTATGTACTCATGGGCATGTCGTAACATGGCATCCAGGAACTGGTGTAGTACCCTGGATGCTGATGCCTGTGAGATGCCCATTATATCCCCGGTTGGCCTTTGAAAGGTACCTGTAGCCAGTATTCGCAAGCTCACACATACCTTTGTGTCCACTGGGATGGGCTCCCCTCTGTTGTCTCTTGTTCTCAGGCGTGGCCGGCACAGCTCCACTATTTGCTGTAACGTGTCCCTGTCCACCCTGTAGCGCTCTACTATCTCCAGGTCTTGCAGCCCCTGGTAGGTCACCCTTGGTCTGAACACTCTCCTTCTCCTGTGAGGCCTACGGTAGTTGTCGGCACCATCCTCCGCAACTCCGTCTGTCTCTGACACATACCGATGCATCACGGCCACGGCGGCACCCAACATATACATATTAAAAGTTCCCCGTCTGTTTACACCCTACGGTGCAGCGTTTGGGAAATTGCGCTGTGTGTTATGTGCATTCAGACTTTATACTGTTGTGCTGTACACCCGGTGATGTCATTGGGTGTGTCTGTGCGAACGTATCTGTGGATTATCTTCCGTGGTTTACCGTTGCAACTGCAACGCTGTTGCCTTTGCTGTTACATTGCCCTTGCCTGCATTGGCTTGGCTTTGCATCTTACCTTACTGTTTCTGCACGTTGCACCTACTATTGCCTGCAGTGCATCCTGCAGGCACATGGCATCTGTTGCACTTTGTCTGCCGCCGCCGTTATCCTACCTCTGCACTTGCCTGTGCTATTTCGGTTCTTTGCTCTTTGCATTTCAACTACATCCCCTACTATCTTTGCATTCCTATGCCTCCCCTTTCCCGTTTTGCAGGAGTCTGCATGCAGAGATTTCAGCTGCCGCCGTTTGCCCTTCCTGCATTCATTGGTGTTGATTGCTCATTACGGCTCCAATTACACTGCTTCCGCATTTCCTCATAATCGCCGCATTACCTTCCTATATCCGTGTTTGTTGACGGGGAGGCCGTCACATGACTGGCTTGGGGTTCGTAGTCATCCTCGTGCACATGCATCTGTGCACGCATTATGTACTCTCAGCGCATCTATTTCCTCACACGCCGGTCCTGCTGCTGTGATGTGCATTGTACAGCCCATGTTTGCTGGCCTCCAATGTGCTTCCTCCTACAGTGGCACACCCCTCTGAGATTGACATGTATCCCGTGTGGCCACTCCTCGGTGTACTACCGCTATGCCGTTTGCTCCATCCTTACACCAGCGCCGTTTTTGCGATTCATTATTATCTGCCTCATTTGCATGGCAATGACTGTTAATACATGGTTACGGCACCGAACACTGCCGCCACTCCTTGACAACCATTGCGCTGGGGTTGAAGCTTTACATACATACTATGGTGTGTGGTGGCTGTGCAGCTGATGTGTGTTATACTGCTCTTTTAGGACATTGTCATATTATTTCATAGCTTTGCAACTTCTGTGCACATATCCGGGGATTCTGCTGTGCTTTCTATGTACATACCATTTATGTCATTTTTTACATTTCGTGCATATTGTATTTGGACATTCTCGGTGCCTTTCCCCATTGGCATATTGCACCTGTATGATACCTGACTTTGACAGCCTTCCGTTACTCCTCGGTCATGTTTGGGTAAATGTAAACCATTTTTTTTGGTTTACATTGCCGTGCCCTTACGCTACGCCTGCGCCACTTCGTGGATCGCTATTTGCCTTCATTTGCATGGTGCAATACCGCACACAGTGTGTTTAGCATACCGGGGGCGGAGCAGGTCCGGCGCACGCCGGTAGTGCACGTGGAATTGATTCATACCTGAATCGCTCAACAGCCATATTTGGCGTTATAACGCCAACGCTATGCGGGCGCCTGGCGCACGGTTCATGAATCCTGGGGAATGTAAAATAAGATAAAATAAACCTGTAGCAGTAGCAGAATGTCAAAATAACAGACATAAGTATGTTTGAACAGAGAGAGGTCAGACTGCCTAACACACATGGTCATCTATTTTTTTTTCCAAGCAAACTTTACAAACTAATCTCAGGGGAACAGACGCCACCTTTAACCTATTTTCAAATTCCAGTTGTTGGTCTAAAATATCATCTTTGGAATAAAAGTTAACATTGTTCTAAGAAAACTACAAGCAATAATACTTTGGAAAGAGACAAAATGAAAATCAAGGAGCCGATGCTGTGTCCTATCATCTTACTGACTTTACAGTACTAATGCTGCATATTTCCCAAAACTTGCACTGTCCGAGATGTCTGGTGTCTAACATATTCATACAGTGAACATGCTACTCGTGTCCCAGAATTATTTTGATTTCTTTTTCATTTTTGAATGCTGCTTACCTTCCCAGTATCCACTTACCACTCCCTTAATTTTGTTTTTTACCTTTGCTGTCCTATTGCAATCAGATGGACTATCTTCTTCTTCTTTCGGCTCTTCCCGGTTAGGGGTCGCCACAGCGAATCACCATCTGCTCATGATTGGCAGTGGAGTTTTATGGTGTCGAGTTGCCAGCCCGGCGCCCAACCTTTCACAAAAGGCACACACATGCACGCACTCACGCCTAGGGCCAATTTAGTGTGTCCAATCTACCTACAGCATGTCTTTGGGATGTAGGAGGAAACCAGAGTACCCAGAGGAAACCCACGTGACCACAGGGAGAACATGCAGACTCCACACACAAGGCACCCCAGCCAAGGATTGAACCAGAGAACCTCTTGCTGTGAGGTGGCAATGCTAACTGCTGCACCACTGTGGCTGCCCTGCAGTCAGATGGACTATAAGGATTGTGAAATCAGTACTGAAAAAAGATTATGTCAGTATTCTAATTTGCCTGTTTTTTTGTATGTTGTATACCCCCTACATTGCATCCTCATGTCAGAATGTTAATAAGGATAGGGGAAGCACAATGTATTAATTTGAAAATAAACATTGGACTTGGGACTTATAAATTGGTGTTATATATCATACCTCTCAACATCTTAGCACTAGAAATCTGGACAAAGCCAAAAATAACGGGGGTGCAAAGTCCCCAAGATTTTAAATATTACTCTTATAAACTTAGAAAGTTGCTAGAATAAAAGGTTTTGCCTTACTATGCATTCTCTGAAGGATATAAAGTCTGAAACTCAAATTTCTATGATTATTTGGTGAATTCATTTGTCATGGATTTGCCAGCAAACCACAAATTTTATGGGGAAAAGACTAAAAATATGAGGCAAAAATCTGGACAGTTGGGAGATATGGTTTATATGCATACATGTGTTCAGAGCATATATCTATATATATATATATATATATATATATATATATATATATATATGTGTGTGTGTGTGTGTGTGTGTGTGTGTGTATGTATGTATACTGCGGTGGTGGTGCTGCGGTAGCATTGTCGCCTCATAGCAAGACGTTGTCCCGTTCGATTCTCAGCTAGACCGTCTTCTGTGTAGAGGCATACATGAATGGGGCATGCCTTCGTTGAAGGTTGTGCATCAGGGCTGGTAACCCGGTACGTAAAAATCCACTACCAATCATTAGCGGACCGGAGTTCCGCTGTGGCTTCCCCTAACCGGGAAAAAGCCGAAAGACACAAACATATGTGTATATGTATATGTATATACAGTTGATATAAAAAGTGTACACACCCTTGTTAAAATGCCAGGTTTTTGTGATATCTAAAAAAAATTAGACCACAATAAATCATTTCAAAACTTTTCCCACCTTTAATGTGACCTATAACATGTACAATTCAACTGAAAAACAAACAAATCTGTTAGGGGAAAAATATAAAAAATAAAAAAATGTACAATAAGCTGGTTGCATAAGTGTTTGCACTCTTACACTAATACTTTGTTGAAGTACCTTTTGATTTAATTACAACATTCAGTCTTCTTGAGTAGGAGTCTATCAGCATGGCACATCTTGACTTGACAATATTTGCCCACTCTTCCTTGCAAAAGTGCTCCAAATCTGTCAGATTGTGAGGGCATCTCTTGTGCACAGCCCTCTTCAGGTCACTCCGCTGATTTTCTATTGGATTTAGGTCTGTGCTCTGGCTGGACCATTCCAAAACTTTAATTTCCTTCTGGTGAATCCATTCTTTTTTTGATTTGGATGTATATGTGGAGTCATTGTCAAGTTGAAAGGTGAAATTCCTCTTAATCTTCAGCTTTCTACAAGACGCCTGAACGTTTTGTGCCAGAACTGACTGATATTTGGAACTGTTCATAATTCCCTCCACCTTGACTAAAGCCCCAGTTCCAGCTGAAGAAAAGCATCCCCAAAGCATGATACAGCTGTGAAGATAGGTGAAGGCTACCAGCCTAGCCAGACAGAATTTTGTAGATAATTCTGTTATTTGTAAATATTAATGTGAGACACAGGCTTGTTCTTTTAAATGTGAAAAGACTGTATTGGATGTTGAACTGAAAAAAATATGTAACAACAGTGCACTCTACTGTAAGAAAGCTGAAGAGTCAACCATTGTAAAATTCTTTCATCTAAAACTTGCAGCCGAGATGTCTAGAGAGAGGCATTCTGCTTATTGTTTTGAGGCCAGAATTAATAGCTAGAATTTACGTGTATAATTTATTTTATTACTCTGGCTTCCTCACCAGCTGAAAGATCAAAAGGACTATTAACCTCTGAGTTTCTGTTAGCCTGGGAACCAGAAAGAAATGATGTAATCTGAAATGAATCAGTGGTACTGCTGTGTTATCAATTTAAGGACAGAAAAAAGGAGAGCATTTTAGCATTTGTCTTGAGAATATCCAACTCACCAGCACTGCCTGTGTTCTAAATGTAAGTTTATTTTAAAATTGTGTTTTCTCTTAGATATAGCTAGGAACTAGGAAGATTAGATTAGTTTTTTTCTGTACTGATGTCAGAACTTTTCTACTGTATTATTTTAAGTATTTCTATGTGATCTCTAAACTCTTGACTAGCACTGTGTAGGAAGAAGTATTGTCTTGTGTTTTTATTATTTATTATTAAATATTTTTAAACCTTTCAACTGTGGCTGTTTTGTGTAGAGATAATTTAAGGTCTAAGAGTACACTGCATGTATTTAGTGATACTGGCCAGGCCACTCCAATAAGCCTTGACTGTTCAGTTGCACTTACCATTTGGATAATAGTATTGCACAGTAATAATTGGACACCCTTTGTTAAGGGCTTTTTTAATAGCTGATAAATATTAGTGGGTGGTGGCAAGTGGTACTACTGTATAGTCTGGGTGAAAGGGGCACAGCTGGAGAACCTGTGCCAGCCTTCCCCAGGAGTGTCTGTGTGGCTGTATATAATTGTTATCTCAAAGTGTGTGTGTGTGTGTCAGCTACTTGGGCAGGGACACAAAGCACTGGTTGGACAGAGAGGGTGCTGGAGGTTTTAGCTTGCCCACTAGGCTGAGATTTGGACCCTATAGCTGTCCCAGTGGGAAGTCTTATTGGGGACCTGGAGAGAAAGGGAGAAACCAGCCCCAGACTGACTGTGATCTCTCTGTGCTCTTAAGGGAAACTGTACTTTACTGTGTGTGTATTTATCCTTTCCCTATGCGGATGCCCCTCACTGATGTTAGTGGTGAGGATTGAGGCTCCTTGATTTCTGGGCCAGTGCATGGGCATCACATATTAATTGTTTGGTAGTGGTGGGATTACCACACCACATACTAATTGGTTGGCAAATACTAATTGGCTTGTAGTGGTGTGAGTAGTGTGAGTTCCTGTAGCTTGTGAATCTGGGAATTTTGAGGCAATGTTACAATTGCCTTATGTACACAGACAACCCTCTCCTTCCAACAAACTCTAATACATGTGAGAGATGCAGTTACACAGCCAAACTGGAGGCAGACCTCTCTCAACCCAAGACTGGCACAGTCAGTCAGGAGGAAAAGGTAACCACCCACACCACAAATCCAGTCTCACACAGACCTATTGCATCTGCATACCCAACACATAAACACACAAAAACATACTCGGAGGCTCTACATAAAAATCTGCCTAAACAGCAAAGACCTCCTAAGCAGATATCCAAGCAACAGCCACCCCTCAACAATACCCACGAATCACATATCTCACAAAATCAGTGTGCCTCACAGTCACAGCCCTTAAGGCCAAACAACACACCAAATACACTTGTTATAGGGGACTCTATTGTCCGGCACACTGACGTCCCGCTCACCAGACTGAACAAGGAGAAGATCACTGTAAGCTGCCTGTCGGGTGCCAGGATCCGCCACATAATGCAAGCACTCAGGTCACTCCAAAGCAAGTACAAGTATGACTCAGTCATTGTCCATGCTGGTGTGAATGACCTGAGACGTACCTCCCTGGACTACATGAAAAGAGACATAGAGGAGCTCTCTGACCATATAGCCCAGGCTGGTATGATCCTGACCTTGAGTAGCATCTTGCCCTCACCAAGAATGATGCCACAGTATAAAGACAAAATGATCAGTTTCAACAACTGGCTAAAGTATTGGTGTCATTCAAAGGGGATCCAGTGTCTGTCAGCCTGGGATGACTTGCTCGACAAACCACGCTGCTTCGCTAGAGACGGCTTGCACCTGTCACCCTTAGGCTTTCGTATACTGGCCAAGGCTCTTGCCACCCTCATAGTGCCTTTTTTAGGCAAGGGTCAAAGGACAAACCCACCTCCATAGACAACCCAAAGATAAAAAAACTAAAGGTAATGCTACTCAATGCCAGAAGTCTAAACCTCAAGATGCACTTTTCGAGACTCTCCTCAGTATGGAGAAAATCGATGTCTGCGCAGTAACAGAAACCTGGTTCAAGGCTCATGAGAGCACCCCAGCACTACCAGGTTATAACTCATACCATGAATTTTGGCCCCAAAACTCGGACCGAAGCACAAAAGGAGGGGGAGTATCTATATTCATCAAAGATACCTACACCTCCAGGTTAGTGGCACTGCACGAAGCATCAGAAACCATCCATGTGCAACTAATAGCGGGCAAAGCTGCCTTTCAGTTTGTAGCCTGCTACAGAACACCCTCCCTATTACAGGAACCCCACTTGGCATTCCTGAGAACACTGGAGAATATGAAGGTCTCTCCAAACACTATGTTATTGGGTGACTTCAACTACCCAAACATTGACTGGGAAAACTACTCAAGCCCAACAGTTCCTTGAATTTATAAACTCTAAAGCAATAGAACAACTGGTCACCACTCCCACAAGAGGGAACAACATATTGGACCTGGTCATCACCAACATGAGGACTCTATGTTCCACACCAGAGGTAAACCCCTCATTGGTAAGATCAGACCATAAACAAATTTCCCTGGACATCCATATCCTGTCCCCAGCCCCAGCCAAGGAAATCACTGTAAAGAATTTCTCAAAAGCCAACTTTGCACTTCTCAAGAGTGAGGTGGAATCCTTCAAAGCCCATGGGCCAGAGGATAATACAGCCCAATCCGGAGAATCCTTTACAAATGTATTCTATGAGCACCTGCAGGAATGCATGGATTGTGCTATCCCAAATAAAACCAAGACTCACTCCTCCAAAAACAGGAGACCATTCTGGTGGACCCCGGCCATAAATAAGCTATACAACAGAAGGAGGAAGCTACTACATGACAGAGCAAAATCCCAAAAAGGGAAGGCATCTCTGATCAGTATTAGCAAGAAACTTCGATCCCTCATAAAATCATCAAAGGCCAGTTTCGAAAGAAAAATTGCCCTAGACACTAAAGATAATCACAAGGCCTTGTTTAGTTAGGTCAGAAACATGGGCAGAAACTCCCAGATATGCTCTGAATTGTTGCATTATGGTACAAAATATACCGAACCTACAGACATAGCCAACATCCTGGCAGACAGATTCAGCGCAAACTTCTCCCCCCCTTCTCCCCCAAAGGAGCAAATGCCTATCCCAACTGAATGTAACCTCCCTGACATCACAGATGCTCAGGTGAAAGCTGCCCTCTCCAAAGCAAAAAACACAGCATCTATGAGACTGGACGGTGTCCCAGGCTGTGTCTTACATGAGCTCCAAGAAGAACTGAACCCTCACATTAAGTCACTGTTCAAACTTAGCCTTACTACAGGTTATGTACCCAAAGAATGGCGTACAGCCACAGTGGTCCCACTCCACAAAGGTGGTGCCACAACGGACCCCGGAAACTATCGCCCCATAAGCCTGACTAGTCTGGTCTGTAAAGCTATGGAGCGTATTATCATGGAACTCATAAACAAAGACATTGGGAGCCTCCAGACACTGGACCCTACTCAATTTGGCTTTATTAAGGGCAGATCTTGCCTCTTAAACCTATTTGATTTCTTTGAAACAGTTACCAAAGCCATAGATGTGGGCAAGGTAGTCCACACAGACTACCTGGACCTCGCAAAAGCCTTCGACACAATACCACACTCGGGCATCATAAATAAGCTTACCAACTTAAATATCAACCCTATATCACAAGATGGGTTGCAAACTGGCTCAGAGATAGAACCCACATGGTCAGAATTGCAGGTGCCGTGTCCGAATCCAAACCAGTTACAAGTGGTGTTCCACAGGGCTCAGTTCTGGGACCTCTCTTGTTTGGTATATACTTCTCTGAGGTTCAGGCTAACACAGGGGGATTATGGCTGACAAAGTTCGAAGATGACTGCAAACTGGGGGCCATAATCGAATCTCCAGCTGACACAAGCATCCTCCAAAAGGGTCTCACAGAGTCGGATGCTTGGTGCCAGAGCCACGGCCTCAAGCTAAATGCTAAAAAGTGCATAGTCATCCCCTTTGGGAAAAACAAGGTGCCCACAAATTACCACATAGATGGTAATCCATTAAGTACGGAAGAAGTAATTAGAGATTTGGGGACCAACGTAGATAGTAATCTCTCCTTTGATAATCACATTGCCAAAGTGGTTAGAAAGACCTTCTATATAGCCCACCTTATCACGAAAGGGTTCACATCTAGATCAAGAGAGGTCATTGTGCCCCTCTACTCATCACTCATCAGGCCCATAATTGAATACAATGCCCCTTTTGGGATGTACCTTACCCGACACCTGCAGCAACTGGAGAGACCCCAAAAGTACCTCACCAAAAGGATCATGGGCTACAAACAGATGTCCTATGCAGCTCGACTAAAGAAACTCCAGCTCTACTCAGTTGCTTACGCCTACTCAGAGGCGATCTATGCCTGACGTACAAAGCCATGTCAAAACCAGAATTAATGGAGATGCTCAACCTCAAAAAATCCAAGTCCCTTAGAGCTACACGCTCCAGGGACCTAAACCTCAGCACAAAAATAAATAGGACATGCTGGAGGGACAGATTCATTTCCCAGAGGCTCCCCTCACTCTGGAATAGAATCCCAATTCATGTTAGACATAGCCCCTTGCTGACCCTCTTCAAGCGAAATTTGGACACGTGGATGGGAAATCGCAAATTCACCCCTGGCATCTCTCCTGTGTCCCTGCTAGACAGAGGCACAGTAAACTAATCTTAAAAGGGTACCTTCTGTGACTTACTTTACAGAGGCACAGTAGGCTAATCTAATAGGGAGGCGGAAGCCAAATACACTCTGGCTAGGCTTATAAATGCCCTAGGGCAGATAGCCTAGTATCTACCTATGAACCTATTGATCACTGAAGGTGTTTATGTACTCTAAATCAGCCACCCAGTGAATACTCAGAGTTCAGATCACAATTGTTTTATTTCTTTTGTTAGCTTAGTTAGTTAGGGAGAACAGGCAAGCATGTTAGTAGAGGAGTATGGAAAGCTGGCAAGGGGCCAGTTGGCTGAGATGTGCTAGGCTAGGGGATTGGTGCATGGAAACCTGAGTAAGGTAGACATGGTTGCAGTTTTGGTGACATTTGCATCAGAAAACAGCAACCAGGAGGATGATCAGACTGGCAGTGGAGATGTACCACACTCAGAGAATGAACAGCTCAACCTTTCTGCAGAGGACTTAAAAATCCATTTGGAGCTAAAGAGACTTGAGTTGGAGGCCAGACATTTGGAAATAGAAGCAGCTGCGAGACTGAGGCGTCTAGATAGTGAGGTCAAAAAGATACTGTGATGTTTGCAGGCTGAGAAGAATGAGAAACTGCTACACCTGGAAGCTGAGGAAAAGGAGAGGCAGATGCAGCATGAAAAGGAGATGCTGATTTTTTTCCAGAGTCATGGAGGTAATGGGGAAGGGAGTAACTGGACCCCAGAAGCACAAATGTTCAGTACATTTCTTCTGCAGTTTAAAGAGGGGGATAATTTTGATAGTTTCATTCATATGTTTGAGAGGGTATGTAAACAGTATGATGTTGACCAAAGGCTCTGGGTATGGTTCCTGACCCCCTTACTCCATGGTAAAGCTGTATATGTGTTGTCTAAAATGTCTGAAATTGACTGTTTTAATTAGACTATTTTTAAGCTAACACCTGAAACGTATAGAAAAAAGTTATGTGAGCATAGATACAAGACAGATGAAAGCGTGTGTAAATATGTTGCTGAACTGAGCACTTATTTTCATAGGTGGGTGAGTGTATGTCATGTCACCACTTTTGAAGGACTGGCAGACCTTTTGGTGAGGGAAAACGCCCTTAGCACCTTGCCTGAGGACATAAGGATCTGGTTAGCTGATAGACAATGCGCTACTTCAGATGAGTTGGGGAAGAAGGGAGACCTATGCCTAATAAGCAGGGCATCCCTGCACAAGAAAGGGACCCCCAGTACTGCTCATGGGTCTAAAGGAACCCATGGTGGTCTGCCCAGACTGCCCCAAAAGAATATGCCAGTAGCAGGGGAAGCCACTAGTCCAGGTACATGCCCAGGGCCTTGGGTTAAATATTTTGAATGCAACCACGGGGGCCATGTGACATACAGATGTCCACAGAGGCAAGGTAGGGAACAAAAGGTGAGAGATCCAGTAAATGGGGAAGACAAAATGCCAATAATAGATTGTCTTGAGACAACAGGGGTACCGAACTACCATCCTGCAGATGTCCTGATAGGGAAGGGTTTGGATGAGGCAGCACCATGTGTTAGAGCAGTTAGAGCAGTTACATGCAGTCAGGCTTCGAGACAAGCATGTGGGTCTAGTAGCCTGGGTGAGAACCAGACAGACCACATACTTGCAGCCAGGACTGGTGAGGTGGTTACTTCAGGGAGGGAGCTACTCTATAGCAATGAGACTGAATGTGAGTCAGAGCTGCATGTGGGTACTGATTCTTCCCTTAGATGGAGTGACTGCAAAGGTAGAGGTGAGTAGTAGTACCCAGGCTGACAGTGAGGCACCACTGTCAGAGGATACTAGACTTCCTGTGGAAGGGGAGCTGGGAAGGGTTACAAAGAGAGAGTTGAGACAGGTTCAGCTCTCAGACCCTACATTGCAAAGCTTGAGGCAGGTAGCTAGGGAGGCACCTGATTCTCAAGGAAAGGGGGACTCTGTATACTGGAACAAAGATTTACTGTATAGAGACTGGACCCCTGAGGGGGGGCTAGAAGGTGAGATGGTACAGCAGTTGGTATTGCCTAGAACCTACTGTCTCATGCTTCTAACCATAGCCCATGATATTCCCTTTGCAGGTCATATGGGCATAAAATGTACAAAGATAGGTATTATGCAGAACTTTTATTGGCCTGGAATTTCCAGAGATGTAACAGGATACTGCAGGACCTGTGAGTAGTGCCAAAAGGTAGGCAAGGCAAAGGACAAGGTGAGAGCTCCTTTGATGCCTTTGCCTGTGATTGAGGATCCATTTCAGAGGGTTGCTATGGATATTGTGGGGCCTCTGAGTACCCAGGTTCCACAGGGAAAAAGTATATCCTAGTGGTACTGGATTATGCTACACGATACCCTGAGGCAGTGGATTTGTCCTCCACTGAGGAATAAAAGGTGGCAAATGCTTTGTTAGAGATTTTCAGCAGGGTAGGTTTCTTGTTGAGAGGTTAAACTCTACAATCAAATCCATGCTACGAGCTTTTAGAGACCAGTTTAAGAGGGAGTGGGACAAAAATGTGCCCTGTCTGTTGTTTGCTTACAGAGGTTCCCCAGGAATCCACAGGTTTTTCACCCTTTGAGTTGCTGTATGGGCATAGGGTGAGGGGGGGGACCTCTAGATTTAATTTGAAATGAGTGGGAAGGTGAGTGTGAATCTCACAAGGGGTCTGTTGTGGCATATGTTCTAAACCTCAGGACAAGGCTCAGGGAACTCATGGGCTTGGCCCAGGAGAACCTGGCAGAAGACCAACAACAGAGAACTGTATGATATGACAGGAATGCTTGAGCTAGAGAGCATGCTGTCAGACACAACAAGCTGCAAGCAGCTTGGGAGGGACTCTACAAGGTGGCAAGAAAGGTAAGTGATGTTAACTACATGGTGGAACTGCTAGGCAGAAGGCAGGAGCACAAACTGTACCATGTTAACACAATGAAACCTTTCCATGATAGGGAGACCCTTGTGCTGAGCATTTCCAGTGGATTGCAGGAGGAGTCTGAGGGAGATCTGGTGACTGATCTCCTCAGTGAGGCTCAGACTGACACCTCAGTGGAGAAGTAGCAATGTCCCAGGAACTATCTCCTACCCAGGTTTGAGAAATCCAAGCAGTGTTACAGGAGATTGGGGACATGTTCACTGGAAATCCAGGGTGCACCCACCTGGTGTAGCACCAGGTGGATAAACAATCCCAAAGGCCTATTAGGCAGGCCCCTTATAGGGTGCCTGAGAGAGTCAAACAGACTTTTAGGGAGGAGATACAGGAGATGTTAGAACTAGGGGTGACTCAAGAGTCCAACAGTCCCTGGGCCTCCCCAGTGCTGCTGGTGCCAAAGAAGGATGGCAGCACCATGCTCTGTGTGGACTACAGGAAATGAAATAGTCACACAGAGTCAGATGCTTACCCCATGCCAAGGACAGATGAGGCCCTACAGCAGCTAGGTGGGGCTAAGTATCTTACAACCATTGATCTTACCAAGGGTTACTGGCAGGCACCCTTGACTCCCAGTGCCAGAGATGTCAGCCTTTGTGACTCCTTTTGACTTGTATGAGTTCATAAAGATGGCCTTTGGGATGAAAAATGCCCCAGCAACTTTCCAGAGACTGGTAGATCACATCCTAGCAGGAGCAAGAGGGTTTGCCCTTGTGTACCTAGACGATATTGCCATTTACAGCCATTCCTGGCAAGAGCACTGTCAACATGTCAGGTAGGTGCTGGGCAGACAACAGAGGACACAGTTGACCATTAAGCCCAGCAAATGTCAGGTGGGTATGGAAGAGGTCTCCTACCTGGGACATAGAGTGGGGAGTGGTAAGATAAGGCCAGAACCTGCCAAAGTATAAGCCATTCAGGCATGGCCTGCACTGGTTACCAAAAAGCAGGTGAGGGCATTCGTAGGGACAGCAGGGTACTACAGAAAGTTCGTCCCCAGTTATAGTACCATAGCTGCTCCCCTCACAAACCTGACAAGGAAGAATAGGCCAGATAAGGTAGTGTGGACCACAGCATGTGAGCAGACATTCCTGAAGCTTAAAGAAGCTTTTGGGAAGACTCCCTGTGTTAGGCAGTCCAGATTACAACAAAAAATTTGTTGTGCAGATTGATGCTTTGAACCATGGGGTAGGGGCTGTACTTAGCCAGATTTCTTCACAGGGAGTAGCGCACAAGTGGTTTACCTCAGTCATAGGCTCCAGCACAGGGTGGAATGCTATGCAGTTGTAGAAAAGGAACGTCTAAACATAGTGTGGACACTGCAGATACTCCAGCCTTATCTGTATGGAAGAAAATTCACTGTAGTTACAGATCACAATCCCCTAACATGGTTAAACAGAACCAGCCAGCAAAATGCCAAGTTGCTAAGATGGAGCCTAGGGCTGCAAGCTTATGATATGTTAGTGCAGCACAGCAGTGGTATTAGCAATGCCAATGCAAATGGCCTCTCAAGACAGGGAATAGGGTAAGGTATACTTACAGAGACCTAACCCTCTCAAGCAATATTTTTAAGGGTCACTTGAAAAACTAGCTTGAGTTCTAAAGGGGGAGGTGTGAAGATAGGTGAAGGCTGCCAGCCTAGCCAGATAGGATTTTGTAGATAATTCTGTTATTTGTAAATATTAATTTAAGCACCAGGCTTGTCCTCTTAAATGTGAAAAGACTGTATCAGATGTTGAACTGAAAAAAATGTAACAACAGTGCACTCTGCTGTAAGAAAACTGATAAGTCAAGCATTGTGAAATTCTTTGATCTAAAACTCGGAGCCGAGATGTCTAGAGGGAGGCATTCTGCCTATTGTTTTGAGGCCAGAGTTAATGGCTAGAATTTACATGCATAATTTCTTTTATTGCTCTGGCTTCCTGACCAGCTGCAAGATCAAAAGGACTATTAACCTCTGAGTTTCTGTTAGCCTGGGAAACAGAAATAAATGTTGTAATCTGAAATGAATCAATGGTACTGTGTTATCAATTTAAGGACACAAAGAAGGAGAGCATTTTAGCATTTGTCTTGAGAACATCCAACTCACCAGCACTGCTTATGTTCTATATGCAAGTTTATTTTAGAAATGTGTTTTCTCTTAGATATAGCTAGGAACTAGGAAGATTAAATTCATTTTTTTATATATTGATGGCAGAACTTTTCTGCTGTATTATTTTAAGTATTTATCTGTGATCTCTGAACTATTACTGTGTAGTAAGAAGTATTTTCTTGTGTTTTTATTATTTATTATTAAATATTTTAAACCTTTTAACTGTGGCTGTTTTGTGTAGAGATAATTTAAGCTCTAACAATACACTGCATGTATTTAGTGATACTTGCCAGGCCACTCCAATAAGCCTTGACTGTTCAGTTGCACTTACCATTCGGATAATAATATTGCACAGTAATAATTGGACACCCTTTGTTAAGGGCCTTTTAATAGCTGAAAAATATTAGTGGGTGGTGGCAAGTGGTAGTACTGTATAGTCTGGGTAAAAGAGGCACAGCTGGAGAACCTGTGCCAGCCTTCCCCAGGAGTGTCTGTGTGGTTGTATATAACTCTTATCTCAAAGTGTGTGCATGTGTCAGCTACTTGGGCAGGGACACAAAGCACTGGTTGGACAGAGAGGGTGCTGGAGGTTTTATCTTGCTCACTAGGCTGAGATCTGGACCCTCTAGCTGTGCCAGTGGGGAGTCTTATTGGGGACCTGGAGGGAATGGGAGAAACCAGCCCCAGACTGACTGTGATCTCTGTGTGCTCTTAAGGGAAATTGTACTTTACTTTGTGTGTATTTATTATCCTTTGCCTATATGGATGCCCCTCACTGGTGTTAGTGGTGAGGATTAAGGCTCCGTGATTGCGGAGCCAGTGCATGGGCGTCACAACTGCCACCACCATGCTTCGCCATGAGGATGGTGTTCTTTTGATGATGTGAAGTGTTGTTTTTGTGCCAAACGTACCTTTTGGAATTGTGGCCAAAAAGTTCAGCCTTGGTCTCATCAGACCATTGGGAGACTTGGTGTATTGTTTTGCAAATTTTTGCTGGGCCTGGATGTTTTTCTGTGTAAGAAAAGGCTTCTGTCTTACAACCCTACCCCATAGTCAAGACATATGTATAATATGGGAGATTTATGTCACATGTAGTACACAACCAGTACTTGCCAGAAATTCCTGCAGCTCCTTCAGTGTTGCTGTAGGTTTCTTGGCAGCTTTCCTGACCATTTTTCATCTTGTCTTTTCATCAATTTTGAGGGACGTCCAGTTCTTTGCAACGTCACTGTTGTCCCATATTTTCTCCACTTTTTGATGACTGTCTTCACTGTGTTCTTGATATATCCAATGCTGTGGAAATTGTTTTGTACCCTTATCCTGATTCATACCTTTCAACAACAAGATCCCTTTGATGCTTTGCAAGCTCTCTGCGAACTATGGCTTTTGCAGTAGCAGGCAACTGAGTAAATGTCAGGAAAATCCTACTAGGACAGCTGAGCTTTATTTGGGGTTAATCAGAGTCTCTTTAATTAATGGCAGGTGTGTACCCAAGAAGACTGAATGCTGTAATTAAATCAAAAGGTGTTTCAGCAAAGCATTCGTTTAAGGGTGTGCACACTTATGCAACCAGCTTATTGTATGTTTTTTATTTTTTATATTTTTTTCCCTAACAGATTTGTTTGTTTTTCAATTGAATTGTACAGGTTATAGGTCACATTAAAGGTGGGAAAAGTTTAGAAATAATTTATTGTGGTCTCATTTTTTTATATCACAAAAACCTGTCATTTTAACAGGGGTGTGTACACTTTTTATATCCACTGTATGTATGTATGTATATATATATATATATATATATATATATATATATATATATATATATATATATACATATATATATATACATATATATATATATATATATATATATATATATATATACACACAGACACACATGTGTGTGTATATATCTGTGTGAGTGTTCTTCAATTGTGCTATGAAAAATGGGTGAGATTAGCGGTAACATGCAGGAGGGGATAATTCAGAGACACATGTAGTACAATTGCACTACTGGGAAAATATTGTTGTATGCATTGCATGCAAAGGATTGCCAAATGGCATGCAGGTTGTAGCTAGCCTGGTCGAACTGAGCATACTAAGACAATATAGCAATCATCTTGTTTACTGACAAATTGCCTACTACTTAAACCAGTGAACACTGTCCGAGTGTTGTAATTATATAATGCTATTAGAGGCAAAGCTCTCACATGAAGCCATGACAAATAGCAAGCAGGTTGTCAGTACCACAGAGTACCACACTATACAAAGCACACACAGCTAAGACCATACATACAGACCTTCATATGCTGAGGTTCTTAAAAGTAACCTATCTAAATCAGACACCTTAAAGTAATGCAAGAAGCAAGTACCTTCAACAACCACTCATACACACAATACATGTAGCACGCACCATAAAATGTGCATTTAAGTGTCACACTGACTCAGTTCAAAAGCCCATAAGGCAAATCCCCACAAATTCTAATACCCTAGTCATTGGTGACTCCATAGTAAGACACACTGATGCACCACTTAACAGACTGTGCAAGAAGGTCACAGTCAGTAGCCCATCAGATTATAGGGTTTGCCACATCATGTAAGTACTCAAGTCCTTGCACCATGACACAGGTATACTACACATTGGAGTAAATGGCTTGTGACATTCCTCACTGGACTATATGAAGAGAGACATGATGGACCTATTTAAAATTGTATCTGAGGCTGGTATGAACTTAACCATGAGCAGCAGTTTGCCATCACCAAGAATGTTGCTGTAACATGAACAAAAGATGATCATTCTCAACAAATGGTTTAGCTTCCTGTATCACTCAATGGGTACTATATATATATATATATATATATATATATATATATATATATATATATATATATATATATCAGCTTGGGAGGTAATGGGAGACAGACATAACTCCTTTGCCACAGATGACCTGCACCCCTTCTCCCAATGCTTTTGTATATCGACTAAATCCTTATCCATCCCATAGTTACTTTTTTAGGCAATGTCAGTCTTTAAAAGTTTCTAATATAACAACACAGAATCTGGATAACATAAAGGTATTGCTGCTCAGTGTTAGGAGCCTTAATAAAAATCTCCACTGCATACAAACAACCCTGGAAAACATTAATGTATACATCTGAATAAAGACTAGGTTTAAAACCAGCAAAAGTACTCCATCAGTGCAGGGTATCATTGCCTTTCACATGTTGAGGCCTAATGCATTAGTAAAGACACTAAAGGCAGCAGTATCTCCATAGCTTAAAAAACATTTCACTCTCACAATCAGTTGACAAGATAAAGATCTGAAACTCCTCCACAGATAACTTACTATTAAGAAAACCAACTCTTGCACCCCCCATGTCCCCAATGGCCTATACCTAGAACCTAAATAGTATTCTCCTAGGACACGTCAACTCCTCCTCCTCCATAAATGCGGAGACTTCTACATCCTCAAACATATATACCATAGAATTTCAGGATGCCATCAATACAAATCCTCTGAACTGTTAGTCCATACCCCAACAGGAGGCTACAAAATCCTGGATTTGATTTTTACCAATATGGGGCATCTTTGCTCCCCACAAGTTGTAATTTCCTTCCTGGTCAAATCAGACCAAAAATTAGTTACAGTCGCCACAAGACTGAAACCTGAAGTAACTTCCAACACCTCAGTATTCAGAGATTATGTGAAAGTTAATTTACTAAAGCTGACCAGTTATTATATGTAGCTTTTAAACTGCAAATAGATGTCTACAGCAACTACAATACACTGATATATATTTTTTTGTGAAATACAATGTTGCATTAGTTGCATGAGTTAGTGGTGCAACAGGTAGCACTCTCACCTTTGGTGCAGACGGCTGTGGGTTTTATTCCCACACTGGGTAGCTCAGTTGCTGACAATGCAGTGCAGCATAACGGGGGGAGGGTTGCTCTCCTGAGTGTGCCGTCTTTTGGATGAGATGTTAAACCAAAGCCCCATCTGCTTGAGTTGGTGGTAGCAGAGGTGGATGTAAAAGATCCTATGATCCTATGGCCCCTATCAAAAGAGTAGGGGAATTTCCCTGATGCCCTGATCAAATTTCGCCTAGTACTATAAATACTACCTCAGCTCTCCCCTGAAAAGAGGCTACTAGCCAAATAGAACTAACCTCAACAAGAATAAATAAATAAGAATAAAAATAAATAAATTATTAGTTGTATGAAGACTGTTTTTAGTTTCTTGCATAAGACGCTATCCAGATACGTGGACAGAGGATCCCTCTGATAACATCTTCTATTAAACAGTTGAAGCTTGCCACCCTTTTCACTGTACCAGCCTTGAAACTACTGTGCCTGATGATATTATTACTGTGATAGTGCTCTCTTGTGGGGAAAGATGACATTGCATGCTTTTCTCCTTGGCAAACAGTATAATTTTAGTCAGTCAAATTCCACACATATTTTGCATTATTTTATTTGTTTGTTTTAGTTTTTGTTAACTGACTATTCCTAAATGAGCCAAAGACTCTTGTGCATGGATGGTATATGAAGAAGTAAGTGCAAACTATTTTATTTTGTACATAAAACAAGGTTAAAGTGCTCTTTCGCTGGTCTACTACCCAAAAAAAAAAAAAACCCACTAAAACATGTTTTTCAGGGGGGCAACCCCCCTGCACCCCCCCATGTAGGGGCTGTGCCCCCACACCCCCCTATTTAAATATACCAATGCCAAGATAGCACTACAGTGAAGAAAAGGGAATATTCCCATTCCGTGCTGTAGTGTGCTTGCTGAAGACAATTTTCGAAGTTTCACTACTTCGAACAAGTGGACTCGGTGAAGTGGAGTTGGAAGTAGTGAAACGTCGAACAAATTGACGGAACCCATATATATATATATATATATATATATATATATATATATATATAAGAGAGAGAGAGAGAAAGATCAATATTTGTTTGCTTGTTTATCAGAGGAGTGAAATGGGTCACATGTTCCCTTTTCTGTCATAGCCTAGTTGCATTAGGACTAAAAATATTAGGAAAAATGACAGACTGTACACTGTTATCCTACTAATAGACACTGCTGTGAGTTCACCACTTGAGGATCTGCATTACTGATTACTCAGGCTGTACTGTATTAAGTGGCTAACATTTGCATTGAGATTCATTTCTGAGATACTTATTCTGCCTGGTGAATGATAGCTTATTGGGTTGTACCCTAATATCAGCATTAAAGAATTCCAAGTGAGTGTACCCCAAACGGAGAAAGCTTTAGATTAACAAGCAAGGGAATGATATAGGTGCAGCTAAGGAAGTGATTGTTACTGTTGATAATCTGAGGAAAGGAAGCATGCTGCACAGGGGATTATATGAATATCAATTAAGCAGTTTATAGGTTAAGGTGCCCATGATAAGAAGGAATCTCAAACAAATGGAAAGACATTCTGCCTTTGAAAGAATGGTGCAATGGTGCTCATAGCCAGCTTTAGGCACCAGAAAACTCTGCTCCTTGGGGGGCCCCAACCACAGCAGTTACCTTGATATTTTGTAACATGTCTCAAACAAGCAAAAGCTAATACAGCAATCTTGTATACTTAATAATCCAGGTGGGCTATAACTCTTATGTGTATCTCCTTTAAAATTCAAAGATATGTCTGGTTATAGTAACAGTGTTTTAACAAGTTACAGGGTTCACAATTCCATTAGGTATTTTACCACTGACATAGTGCCTCTGGCTTAATTAAACCCTGCAGGTGAGCATTCCACTAAAACTAAAAACATAGCCAGTTTTAGGTATCATCAATACTCATGACTGTGTGGGAGCTCTACAAAAGCTGTTGCTATTTGTGAAAATGAGGAGGAAAAAATCCAGACTATGCTCTTTAACCTGAACAGGGCTGTGATATGACCCTGTTAGGATAAAGCAGATAATAAAAATGAGGAAGGTAAGCACTAGAGGGATCAGCAGCCCAGAGTGACTATCAGTGTAAACCTTGGATTTTAAGAAGAGCTGGTGCTTCCAATCTTCTGGGATGGTTTTCTCTTTCAGAGATTTTTATACATATGGTAAAACACCAGATACTATTACTCACAACTTCTTTGCTGAAGAATTCAACATAATGCCAAAAATAATAGCAGAATAAAGGCTCAAAATCAGTAACATGTTTTAAATATTACTCTAATTCATTTAACAAGTTAATAGAATAACACCATTTACAATGATATGCATGTATTGAACAGTAAGTATAAAACTTTGATGTCCAGATTTACTGACTGTCAATAATCTTGGATGATTTTCTGACAAATCAAACTTTTTAAGACGGACAGAGCAAAATTATGAGCAAAATCAGGGAAGGTCTGTGAAATCAGGGACAATGACAGGCATACATTTCTTATCAGTGAGGTAAATAAAAGTGAGTTAACTCTACTGCTGTTTGATGGGTTCTTATTAGAACCTTGAACGCTTGAAATGTCGAATGTCATATGGTCAACACCATATGATCGACATTTCAAGTGTCTTTGATATTTATTCAAGTTTCTGAAAAATCGATCATCTAATATAGACCCCAACAGGATGTGTGATATTTTGTAAATAATGCCCACCCAGGGTGTGTTCTGAGATCCGACACCACAGGCAGGAGCGTCTGCACCCCTGGAAGGGTGTTATTTACATAATAAAACACAACCTGGAGGGCATTATTGCACTTAGAGAATGGGCTACCTGTTAAATCATTTTGCATTTGTTTGTTTTTTTTGTTGTTTGTTTTTATTTACTGTATATGTATGTATTTAGCATTTTGATGTAAAATAGCTCCTCTATCTACTGATTCATACTTTTATATGCTTGCAAATCATTGGATGTTGAAGTCACTAATTAATGAGTTACATTTGAGTTTCAGACTTTATCATAGTTATCAACAGAATCAGAGACAAATCCAGAAGTAATCAGGAACACTTTTAAAATATTAGTTCTATTAATCTGCGACACTGACAAAATAAGAGAATGTGAATTAATATACACTTTCGCAAGTAAAATGTCTGTAATTTATTTATTGCCATTGTTTATTAAGTGTAATGCACAACCTTTTTTCCAAAAGTCCCAAGTTTTAGGAGGAATTATGGAAGTCATAGCTAAAATTTGAGTCAAAATTATGGGTGTCCCTGAAAATCAGGGATAGGTGAGAAGTATGGACTTCATATCCATTAGAGAATGTATGTTAGCATAAATCATGATTTGATTATGTCAGTTTTCATTCTATCCTCAACTGATGAGTTTGGATCCAATCCTCGGATCTGACTTGGCTTTTACTAAAGCTCGTGGTAACCAAAAACTCTCGAGCTTCTCCCTTATTCATAATGGACCAACCCTAAGTTACCTCAGATCTCATTTGCCACTTTTCATGAAAGACATAGTTGACCTTGCTCTTCAGCTTTTTTTCAGATAAGAGATTCTATTATCTTCTAATTTCCTAATATTGCTAATAGGTCTTGTCCCTTACCTTCATACAACATTGTTGGTAATTGTACTTTGACTTTGTCTATCGTACTGTGTACACGTCTTGAATTGCTATCATTAGTAATTCTCTTCCCTTTTACCTTTCTACACTTAGTGTAGCCCTTTATTACCATCGCTGGTAGTTTTCTTCCTCCCCTTTTTCTTTCCAAAAAAAAAAAAAAAACTGTTCTTACTTAAATTTTCCTTTCTGTTTTCCTTTCTATATAGTTGTTAGTATTATCGTGGAAAAAGGCCCCACTGGGTTTAAAAAGTGTGTTAAGTGTGCGCACAAACTACCAATGTCAGATGCCAGCACTATGTGTGTATACTGCTTTGGGCCTTTATATCTACAAGAAGATTGTTCAATCTTCCATGCTTTCAATCCCAGGTATAGCTCTCAACCTCTTATCACAAGAAATTAGGACAAACCCTAAAATAATGGGGGAACAAAGTCATTTAGCATGCATTTTCTGAAGACTATTACATCTAAAACTCAAATATGTGTCATTATTTTGTGATTTTAATCCTCAGTGATTTTCCAGAAAAAGACAAATTTTATGAGGAATGGAACAAAAATATGAGACAAAAATCTGGACATTCTCTGAAAATCTGGACAGTTGAGAACTATGATCCCAGGGTCTTAGTATAAAGAAAAAATAAACTTATATTGAAAGGTTTACTACCATCTGCTTTTGGAGAGGCAATATCTGGGACTCAATCCCCCAAAAGTAAAGAGTTGAGGCCTTCATCTCTGAACCATCCACCCCAGTTTTGAAGCCATCTAGGAAAAGGCTTAAGCTGGATCTGGTAAGATCCAAAAGTTTCTTACCCCTGGATTCAAAAAAGAAAAAGATGATGCACTCGACTACCTTGGATCTAACAAAAAAGATATTGGATCTGAATACCTTCAGCCCTATATCTCTTGCCAGGAAAAAAATATTCACCATCCATTGATTTGGTGCCTTCAAGGATGACCTCACTCCTTTTGGAACATCACTGATCCAAGTCTCCCTCTATTGTTTTGACTCATTCTTCCAGAAGTTTGATGGAGAAAGATTTAGAAAGAGTGGTGCAGAAGATCCTCTCAGCACAAAATCAGATGGGTGTCTTATCAGCTCCTACCCCTTTGGGTCAGGAGGTCTGTCCTTCGACTACACCCCTGTTTCAAGTTCTTCCTTTGATTCCTTCAACTGTTTCAGAGTCCCTGGATCCGAGCCTTCCAGCTCCATCTGGCTCAGATCCAAAGACAGCAATATCTTTGGATCCAAAGCTTACTCTGAGTGCTCCAGGTCTGTCAGATAAGGAGGGCTGTCAAAGCTGAAGCTTCCCTATCAGATCTGAGGTGTTGAAGTCAACTCCAGAGTTGTCAAAGACACCTCTGCATGTTGGAGCTTCGGCACTGGATAGCTCGGCTCCAGCTGTCTCCTCGGGGAGAAAAACAGGCCACTTTGTCCCCTTACTGTGTCACGGGGTATTGAATGACAGTAATAATGTAGTCAGGGATGCTAATTTAGGAATAGAATGAAATCTGCCCCAGTTTAATGTCTTTATTATGGCATTTAATTTGAATAGTGGGATGACATGGAATATTCTAAATAAAAACTGGAGTATCATAAAAGAGGACAACAGTATAGGTGAAAACGTTGGGGATAAAGCTCTTCTAGTTCGTAAAAAGGGTATCAACATTAAAGTTATTATGGAGAGTAAAAGAGCCACCTAGAAGGCTCCACAGGGGTTAAAAAAATGCGGGAGATAATAAATACTGTAAATTTATTTTAGAAGATAACCAAATTGATATAATGGTAAAGGTTCTTTTAGCAAATGGTAAGCTTTAATGAGAAAGCATGGGGTTGGTCTACATAGCACTTTGCCAATTTTGCCAGTGTTTTTATGTGGGGAAAATGGGGCAAATCTACAAACACGACTATGATATCTGGAAAAGAAAAAACACTGATGCACTGGAAAAACATATTAAGGAGAAGGAAGGGCATGCTTTTAATTTTTTTGCACTTAAAAAGTTACCCCTAACAAACAGGGAGGTCCCTGGTCAGTTCTATTAGAAAAAAGAAAGCTCTTTCGGCAATTGTATTTAAATTCATATTAGTTGTCAGGTTTGAATTACCATATTACTATAGCACCCCTGCTAAAACTAAAAGCCTTAAAGAGATGTTGGACTAACTGTGCCTTGGAGCTCCGGCCATGTGGCCTAAGTTGGCCATGTGGCCTAATGGATAAGGCGTCTGACTTTGGATCAGAAGATTGTAGATTTGAGTCCTACCATGGTCGTACCGCCAGTGAGCTAGATAAATGCTTGGCTGTAAATGTTTGTGTTTATTAAGATTACAAAAGTAAATAAGAATCCTGATTAAAGAGATATGTATTTCTTGGGTATTTGTGAATGTTTTATTTAACTGGGTTCTGGGTCAGCTGTATTCTACCACTATCACCGGCATGTCTTATTATGTGACTTTTTAATCCTATTTAAACAATGAATTTTTGGGGGAGATTTTATCTGAGAAAGTTTTACATGTTGTGAAACAAACGTGCTTATTAAGTGGTGAATAAAGCTTGTATTTTTTATTATACTTTATTTTGAGGTTCCTCAGAGTCATTAATGGCCCATTGCTTGGATAAGGAGGGCTCTCAGAGCCAAAGCTTCCCTGTCAGATCCAAGGTGCTGGAATCAACTCTGAAGTTGGAGCTGTCTCTGTGCCTTGGAGCTTCAGCACTGGATAGCTCAGCTCTGGCTTCATCCTTGAGGAGATTGTTTTCAGAGCAGGGGAGGACAGTGGTCCAAAAACTTGTCTTTTGTCAGCAGAGGTCTTCTCTTTCTTTAGAGCAGTCAGCCTTCGAGGGTGTTTTCTGCCCAGCAGAATGGACAGATCCAACCCCTTTGGATCTTTAGCCTTCTACCTTGATGTCTCTATGCTTGGAGCCTCATCAATCTTTACCATAGGAACAGCCAGTCCAAGACCCCCCAGGCTTCCCAGCAGGGTATTACAGTTTCTTTTGATATCTCCCTGCAGCATCCCACTAAGGAGGTCCGTAGGAAGAAGAAGTACAAGAGGAAGCACTTGGACACTCCTCAAGAGTCAGTCACAGAGTATACACACTTCAATGAAGGTGAAGGGTCCCCACGATCACTTTCTAAAGATGTCTCATTTGGAGACATTATTGAGATCCTAAAACAGAGAGGGGGTTGGACATCCAGCAACCCTTCATCCAGGGAGTCAGTGTTCCCAGAGACTTTTGGTACTGGCCCATCTACCTCTTGGGTTACTCCACCCACCAATGAGATTGTTGATTTGGTCTTTCAGTGGGAGTGGAAGGAACCTGAAACAATTGAACCTATACCCAGGAGACTGAACAAGATTATGGCAACACAGTTGGATAAGGAGTTTTAGTCTAAAGGGGTGCCCATTGATGCCATGGTCATGGCAGCAGCCACCAAGAAAGAACTTGTCAAAGAGAGTTCCATTGTTTATCCCCCCTAACAGGGAGTCTAGAACGATGGACAGGTTTGGGAAGCATGTCTTTGCTTTGCCTTAAGGTTGATGAATTATTTGGCACATTTTACAAGGTTACAGAGGGATTTGATTAAGGAACTGTCAAACACCCTCTAAGGATCCATTCCTGGAGAGGTCCACTCATCCTTGACTTCTCACTTGGCTATCCTCCAATCTATTTCAAATTCATCTATGAGGCTTATTTCACATGTAGCTGAAAGAACCTCAAGGACGGCAGATTCAGGCATTTCCATCAGGAAGCATGCCTGGATGTGCTTATGTAATTTTGCGGAGCGCTTCAAGTCTTCATTCGTAAATGCATCTTTTGACAGCACATCTTTCTTTGGCCCCAAAGTGAAGGATACATTATCCAGGTGTGAGAAGGATAGAAAGACTCTGCCTGTAGTGGCTGTGCATTATTTGACCCATCAAGATCATTTTAATCTAATTTTTCTAATCTGCTAATTAATAACCAACCAATAAACTTAACAAATTACCCACTTATTAAAGAATTTACAACACGGGACATTTATAAATGGCAGGAAACTATAATATCCAAACTAAGATTGAAATTGGAACTTCCTAAAAAAATATACTAATGCTCTTAATCAGATCACGTATCTAATTAAAGCTAAATTACTTCAATTTAAAATTGACCAACATGACATTAACTTACCTATTTTAATTTTTAAAACTTTAGCAATTAAAAAACAACTATATCTAGGTCCTATAAATTCATAAAGAGTTTAAAATCTCAGACTTCTTTACTCTACTTATTGGCAAGACAAAAGCCAATTAATTACAGAAGATAATAAAAGAATGGCCATCGAAAATACTATTACGTTTATTCCCTTTAAACAGTTGTTGTACACTCAAATTATGATAAATAACAATGCTTATTATACCCCATCAAATATTAATAAATTTAACCCCAAACACTCAGATTATTGCCCACATTGCCCAAATCAAGTTGCAGATATTTTGCACATTTTTGGGGCTGTGATACGGTCCACAATTTATGGTGTTCTCTAAGAGCTAGATTAGGGAAGATGGGATATGAAAAATCTACCCTATCATGGGAAAAGGCTATTCTACGTATCACTACAAATACACTTCCAATAGTTTTAAAACATATTCTCATCACAATTTGCACTATTATTAAATTTTATATCACAAAAAACTGGACTATTAAATCCCCAACCTCATAGGAAGACTTTCGGAACTTAGCAATTAAATATATGTACTTCCATAAATTACCTTATACATTAATCGAAAACAATATTTTCACAAATACTGTGATTACTTGCTGGACATAATTCTCAAGACCTAAAATCACTTTACATTCTTCACCAATAACTAGACTATGTTCTGAATCTCCTTACAGTAGAATTAACCCTTTCCCTTCATGTTGCAACACTCAAGTTTCTACACTATATTCTTGGTTGTGTCAAAGAGCTTACATACTCCTTTTGTACTTTTCAATATATTATGCTCCTTACAATATTTTTTCTCTTGTATTAGTTATCTAATAGTAGATTTTGTGGTGACTTCTATTGTATATAATGTATATAGTTATAGGATTATTGTTTTCTTTTCTTATTATTGTAGCTACATGTATTTGATTTGTTGTCAATCTGTTTAATTTTTTGTTCTTGAAACTCCAAATAAATAAGATTTTTGAAAAAAAAAAAAGACATCATTTTTAAGGAATCGACGAGGTGGTCGAAAGATGTGGTTCAGGAACTCCAATGGTTGCAGCCACCTCCGCGGCAGAGAAGGCCCGCAAAACCAGGGATCCAGAGATTCTTTCTTGGATAGACCCTACCAGCACTCCTAAAAGGAGGCCCAATTGCCCACCTCTGGAGGCAATCAGGGGTCAATTAACTCTGCACCAGAGAGCGTGGCTAGATATAACAAAAGATACTTGGGTGCAGAGGATTATTTCCAGAGGCTATATAATAACCTTTTCTCTTCCACCTCCATTCTCAAAAAAATTCCTAATGTTCCACCCAGTCAGAGGGAAGAAGCAGCAATTTAAATACAAAAGCTGCTATAAAAAAAGAGTCATCCAAGAGGTCCCACGAGATCAAATATAATCTGGAACTTAGTCAAGGTTCTTTTTAGTGCCAAAGAAAACAGGGGACTGGAGACCAATTTTGGATATCAGCAACTTGAAGAAGTCAGTTCAATACACTAAGTGTCAGATGTTCACAGTTCAGTCCATTTTCCCTTTTCTAGGCAAGGAAAACTGGATGTGCTTGATAGACCTTCAGGATGCATACTATCACATAAGGATGAACAGATGATCCATAAGGTACTTATGCTTCCGGCTGGGAGACAGTCATTACCAGTTCAGAGTTCTGCCCTTTAGTCTCACCACAGCCCCCAGGGTGTTCACCAAATGTATGGCAGTAGTAGTAGCTCACTTGAGACTGCAGGGATTCCAGGTGTTTCCATATCTAAATGGCTGTCTCATTACTGCCACAACCAGGCAATGATTGATAAGGGCAAGAGATCAGGTTCTCCAGACTTGTTCTCATTTGGGAATAACCATAAACTACAACAAATACATCTGTAAACAACTCAGAATTTGGAATTCATAAGAGCAGTTTTCAACACAAGGTCAATGATAGCTTCACTGACTCCCCTCAAGGGTTCAAACTATAAGATCACAGGTCAGAAAAATAATCTGCAGCACCAAGATTTCAGGCTGCTTGTTCCTTCAAGCTCTAGGATCAATGTCAGTGGCAGTAACATTAGTACCTTTAGTCAGATTTTACATGAGGATTCTCCAATGGGTGCTAGCAACACAGTGGTCAGTACTTTACCAACCCATGTCAACGCTGATAAGAATCACTCAGACATGCAAGAGAGAGCTCAAGTGGTGGATTCAGTCAGAACAAGTTCTAAAAGGCTGTGTCCATTCATCCCCCTTCAGCCCAAGGCTATAGTAACCACAGACATTTCCCAGTTGGGGTGGGGGGGCATTTTCTGGGGAAAACAGTACAAGGCACTTGGTCCCCCAAAGATGCCAACCTGCATATCAATGTCCTAGATATGACACCAGTGCTTTTAGCATTGCAGGCCTTGCAAGGTGCTCTCCCTTCAGGGACAATTGCAATTCAAATGAACAATATGTCAGAAGTTTGGTACATCAAAAAACAAAGAAGCACCAGATCATATCCCTTGTGTTGAGAAGCACTCAGAGTGTGGCAAAGGGTGATTTCATCCAACTGTTTTCTCATATTTTCACATTCCAGGTTAGTCCAGTGTGATAGCAGACAAACTGAGCAGGTGCATTCTTCTACCTCACAAATGGTCTCTCAACAAGAACATGCCAGAAATGATTTCTTGTTGATGGGGCCAGCCTTGCTGCAACCTTTTTGCTTCTCCCCTAAACAACAAGTGCAGCAGCAACTTTGCCCTAATCTTCCCACGGGGGAATCACCGAGGGATACTCTACTTCGCAATTGTCTCCCCAGTCTACTTTATGTCTACCGCCAATTCCATTAATTCCAAAATTTCTACAGAAAGCTGTCAGGTTGAAGAGCAAAGTAATCCTTATTGCACCATACTGGCCTTGACAGATTTGGTTTCTCTTTCTTTGGCCTCACTTACTTCACCAACCTTGGATTCTGGATCTGACTCCAGCCCTCCTGTCTCATCCGATGGGCATGATCCATCCTGACATCTCAAATCTCAGGCTGATGGCCTGGTTTCTCCAATTACATTAATAGCCAGACAACCAATGCTGTCTTCCCCTTCCAACATATTATTTTATGTTTCCATAAACCTTCAACAAAAAAGGTTTATACAAGTAAATGGCAAATATTTGTTTACTGGGCACAGCAAAATCTTGTTGAGCCATTTTCAGCTCTGATACATAACATACTAGAGTTTTTAGCCTTACTTTTTAAAGAAGGGGCTAGTTCCTTAACCATTAAAATTGAATTAGCAACAATATCAAATTTTCACATTGGATATGAAGGTTCTTCATTGGCCTCTCACAAATTGTGTAGAGCTTTCTTGTGAGATATTCTACATTTGAGATCTCTGTTTAAGGACCCTTCTTCCCCATGGGATCTCAGTCTGGCACTGCAAGCTCTAATACATTCCCCCTTTGAACCATAAGCTAAATGTGACATTAAGTATCTTATGTGGAAAACTGTTTTTCTAGTAGCCATTGTCTCTGCTAGACAAATTTCAGAGATTCAAGCCATGTCTTCAAAACCTCCATACTTGATCTTTCACAAGGATAGGGTAACACCACAAATTAATACCTCCTTCCTTCCCAAGGTGGTGTCAGAATCTAATATCAATCAATCCATTAATTTGCCAGTGTTCTTCCCTAATTTTGCAAACAAGGGTGAATACATGTTACATTTATTGGATATTCATAGACAATTAAATTTACCTGCTTAGAATAAAAAGACATAAAAAAAAACAGACCAGCTGCTTGTTTCCTTTGCAGAACTGAAATTGGGCAAACTAGTCACAAAAGTAACTTTAGCCAAATGGCTAACTGATTGTATTTCATTTGTCTATAGCTAATTGTGTATTTCCTTACCACAACAGGTACAAGCTCACTCAACTAGGTCCCTGGCAACTTCTTCAGTTTTTCTTTCCAGAGCTTCTATGGATGACATGTGGAGCAGCAACTTGGGCTAGTCCCCTTACTTTTATTAATCATTGCAAATTGGATCTGGTCTCCAGGGGTAGAGCATAATTTGATTCAACTGCACTCAGGAATATTCTTCCTTAGAGTCCACTCGGGATTATAGGTAGCTGGGTACTCTGTCCCATCAGTTGAGAATAGAACGAAAATTGACATCATCAGATAAAGAAGTTATGTACTTACCATAATGTTCCAGCTGTGTTGTCCATTTTCGTTCTTCCTCAGCTTCCCATCCACCAACCCCCCCCCCCACATCCTTTCTGTTCCCAAACTTTTGGATGAATGAGCTCTTAGAGGGACATCATTGTCCTTATATTGAGCTCCAGATACAGTTTCTTTCTGTACTGAGTACATGCAGTTTTACATCTGCTATAGTTATACATGTTAAATATTTCCTTTCTGGTAAAAAATCTACAAACAAGATCTGAGGTAACTTAGGGTTGGTGCATTATGGGTAAAGGAGAAGCTTGAAAGTTTTTGGTTACCACGAGGTTTAGTAATGGCCAAGACGGATCCGAACCCATCAGTTGAGGAAGAACGAAAATGGACAACACAGATGGAACATTATGGTAAGTACATAACTTCTTTTTATTATAGCAACTTTCTAATTTTATAAGAGCAATATTTAAAATTTGTCCCTATTTTAAGTCTTTTTCTCCCATTATTTTAAGCTTTATTCAGATTTCTTGAGTTAAGAGGTTGAGTTGCATCCAGTGCTCAATCTCGATCTCTCATTCACACACACTGTTGTCTTTTTTTAATTTTCTTTTTTTTTTTTAATTTTACACTCGCTAAACAGCAAAAACAGTGCTTTGTAAGTGTAAATTAATGGCAGTAGTTATGTCTATTACACTCAAAATACACCAGCAGGCAAATAGTAAAATAAAAAACACAGAATCACCAACACTTCACCAGAGTATCTTCTTTATTATTTGGTTAACGATCTGGTACCTCGGCCTTTCGCCTTCATGGATCTCAGAACATTCACTTTTTAACTGGTTTATATACTTATTCATCCTAATTAACACAAACAGCTATGTCTATTACAGTCTGTGCTGCATAGCAGCTTAATATGCTACTGTAAAGCAGAGGACTTGTTTTTCCATGGGCATTATGCCCTGCTGGAGCATCTTCATTCTCTAATCAGAGTGGCAATGTACAGGTCACCCATTCCAATTACATCACTGCATTAAAACCAGGAACAGCATCACCTCATCACAGAACTGTAAACAATGCATTTATTTTTACCTCATTCATCTGACTAATACACAGAACTTAACTCATTCAAGCATATGGCTCCTTTTTTGTAAATTTCCAGTTTACACCCATAGTTCCTTATGGCATCCAGAACTTTTTGGGGTCTGACTTTTTTAATTAAGTAACTTACCAGCTAATAATAGGCAATATTAGAAAGTGCAAACAGTTATTAATGAAATGGCACTAAAATGTTAATCTGGGATGTCCTGCAGTAGAGAAATGAATCATTGTCACTTTTTATTCATATGTTCATATTTATGTTCATTTTTTCATAACTGAGAGACCTGGATGTTATTGAGGGGTATGGTGTGATATGCCATGGTACGTGATAGCAAAATGCATAATCAGTGGCTGTTTATATTGCACTATACGTAAGATATTGCTAGTTGTTTGTTAGTAATTATGAAAATAAATGTTTCCATATGTACTTAATACTTTAAAAACAAGCCACTTAAAAACTGTTGCATGACATCAGCTGAAACCTTATATGTTCTTGAAAACTGTCTTTGATATTTGTACTTTAAGTTGCAAATTTCGAGAGACATTAGTTGTTATTTCTACTACTAATTATATGGTTATTTATATGTTTTCATATTTTTGTAAATTCTTCTGTAAACATGCATTCAGAGAGGTATTTCTTGCTGTCCAGTAAAAGCTTCTGTCTGGTGAAGAAAAATGTTCTAATAATATGTGCCTAGGTTGTAAAGTTAATAAGATATGACAACTTGTTTGTGAAGGTTTAGCAAAAATATTATTCTAGGTTTGTGTGCATTATAATATATTTTAGTATTTATGGAAAGGCTATGAATGCTGTGACTATTATCACCATTGAGAATACTTACTGATTACATTGCTTTTTGTACAGTTTATAGCTTTTGCTGTTCACAAAATATCTACCTTTCTTCATCCTATGCTTTTTTAAGTTAATTTTTCAGAAAATGCTCTGGAATGCAACATGTATGTAGACTGCTTGAGGTGTGACAGTCCATACCACGTAGGTGTTAATCAGATAAGTTGCCTACTAGCTTCTTTCTAACAGGAATTCTGTAAACATGTTGCTAAAGAGATGTCATAGCTATCGTCATCACAAGGCAACCCAGTAAGTCAAACCACCATGAGTCTAGAATACTAACAGAAAAATACACATCTTGATAACAAAGGAAGAGCAGATTAATTAATAACATAGATACTGTGGATTGGTTACTGCTCCTTGAGTTATTGCTCATATTACACCTAGAAAATCAGCATGTTCAAAACTCTTCACCCAACATACTTTATCCCATTTTTTTCTAGTGAAAAAATCTGTTTGATATACAAAGCAACAACACAAATGTCGCACAAACAAAAAATAATAAACAGAGTCGACAAACACGGCTTGGAACTGAAGAAGAGTAACCTTAATAAAGCACAATAAAACTCAAACGCTTTCACATGGGTCAACCATACTTCCTCGGACTATTATAAAAGTACAAACATCCTCTCTCTATTTAAAACACAAACAAAATTGCAACTCATTACGTAATTAGTACATTAGTTACCATGGTAATTAATCAGACTTGAAAGGTCAAGCCAGAAAATACCAAGCACTTATACATAAACTTTTATATCAATTAACATACTCAAAAAAATCATTCATAAGAATTTCCAGTATTACCTAGAAAATGTTAAAAACTCATAATAACTATATATACCATTACATATAAAAACAATTTGCAGCTAAGCTGCAGAACTATAACAAAATTCTAAATTACAGGACATGGTTATACATTCCCCTTCAGATGGACAGCCATTCCTTTCCCTCTGGTGTAGGACAATGTTCACTGCAATTTCCTACTGAGATGAAAAACAAGAACATGAAACACAGCATGCATCAGTAAAAGCTCCAGTAGGGGACCATTTACCTATAAGGAAAATAACAAGCTAGTGACTATCCCTGCATACTTACAATACATATCAGGGGTCTGTTTCTGTAACCTCTTCTTCCCTTTGGCTCAGAAGGCCAGGTCAGCACCTCCTTAGACCACTGAAGTGCTGTTGGCTATGCGCACCAGAGCAGGGTATGCCAGTGGCATAAGTCACCAACTTGGTAAGCTGTGCTTGGCATCTGCTTTGCATTGGGGATCCTCAGTCATCCTGAGTCAGGTGCACCTGATGGCATGCCATCAAGACCACAGACCCTACATTTGTTAAAACATTTTCTCTGTCATGTTTCTATAGTCTGTACAGCTGCAGGATATTCCCTACACATCCCTGCCATGGTCATTGACCCCCCCCCCCATACGCACTGTGTTTTGCAGGTGCTCTTTGACTTTTGGACGCAGATCCTTGAGGAGAATAGCATCAGTCATACAGAATATTATATTCATAAAGTAGCAGATAGCATACTAAGATCTATACCAAAATGGGAATGGAGAAAGGAGATTCTGCCAATAGGTATGACTGTAATTAGGGGTACAGAGAATAGGCAAGTGGGGAATGGAATTTACTAGTGAAAACTGGCAAAGGAACCAATGTATTGGGAACAAATAACTAGAGAGGGAAAGATAAATGAATGGGAAGAGGCCAAGAAGGCATTTGGACTGCAGGCTAGAGACTGCCTTCCCTATTAGGGATTGATATCAGAGTATAGGCAAAGAGAAAGGGATATGGAAATCCTAAATGAAAGACCTATAATGGTTGAGTTTTAAATTGAACCTAGAAGAGAAGCTGCTGTTAATTAAAAAAGAGATAATTAGTAGGGAATATAAAATATTGTACAATAAATATGTGAATCAATCAGAAGAGGTCAGAAAAGATTGGGAAGAAAGATTAGGTATGCAATTCATAAACAGACAGTTAATTGCAGGACATATGTATGACTCTCAAAAATGCAACAGAATCTAGACGATTTATGAATTTTGCCTGGAAGTGTTTGCATAGATACTTTTATATTCCAAGAAGCCTCCAAAGAGATTTTCCTCAGGTAGATGGCAAATGTTGGAGGTGTAATAGGGAAGAAAGAAGCTCCTGGGAGCATATATTCTCAGCATGTAGTGAGCTGTCAGACTTTAAAAAAATCCCTACAGAGTACTCTGCCAGGAATATTGGCCAGCAAATCAGTGTAACTTAGGAAATTGTTGTTTTTTTTTTTTTGTGCTGGGATACAGGATTTGAATTGCTTAGACACAGTAAGGCCTTGTTATGTTTAATTCTTGTGACTACCAAAAAAGCAATTACTACAAAATATAAATCAAAATCTAAACAACTAAACTTGAAGTAATGAATATTGTAAGAGATAAAAGAACAGGAAGTGGAATCTTAAGAAAAGAGTAGGAATAAATTACATTGAAAAAATGCAAATTGTGGGAACAATACATGTAAAAATGTTTTGCAGGCGGACTGACGTTTAACAGAAGGCAAGAACTGAACAATTTATGTAATGTTGCTTTGATTATATGATATATCACAATATGTTTGATGTATAATGTTTGTAAATATGAAGTTAATATGATTTGATTACTTTTATACAAACATAAGTCTGCTTATGTCACAAGTGATAATTCAATGAAGGTGTTAAAAAAAAGGTGATCAAACCTCTTAGCATGACATTGGTTTATTGCACAATGAATTAAATGTGATTCAGGAACATTCATTCAAGTGTGGTTCATTAACATAAGGACTATGCTAGAAACTTTGACACTTTGTGATAGAAGCACGCACACCTACTGTATACCTCACTGTGCAATGCAAGCTTGCCACTTAGTAATCTAAAGAGCAGTAGATTACAATGATTACTGCAGTCTCATCAGTAATGTGATCAAAATGGTTTTGTTCATAACACTCTCAACAATTTACCCTCCACCTCCATGTACTGCAGATGTAGGGAAGCGTCTCCAATAGCACTAAGCAGCTGGAGATGGGGTTGATTACACTTCCAGTGAGTCAGGTCAATTTGATGCAATAAGATAAACAAGGAACACACCTAAATGGCCTCAGTTAAGAATCATTGTAGGAGATATGCACTTGATGGCCTGTGCAATAGTTTGGATAATAGCCTTTCTACATATGTGCTAAGGTAGTTGTAAATCAGGACTGTGCTACTTTCTTTGTTGTGGGGAAAAGGCCTACACACACATACCCACACAGAGAGATGTCTGTGTATAGTCCAAGGTTTTACATTCACATCTTGTGGAATATCCTATTGTATGCTCGTGTACCTGTGGGATGCAGCCACATGCTCCCCTATGTTCAAATAAGATGATAAAGATGTTCCTGGATAAAGTGAACCACATAGAATCACTGTACAATACTGGAAGTGAAGTTATTAAACACTGCCAGTCATATCCTGTGCTGGGTCTTTGCCACCTCCAGTTCAAGGGAGGTGTACCAAGATGCCAGCAAAAAAGTCCCACATACACCCATCTGTGCGCCTTGCATCTTACTCTAGGGTAGTTTGACAACCCTGCCCCATGTGGATGACACATCTGATGATACTACACACAACACACTCCCATACTGATCCCAGAAGTATATATGTATAGTCCCTCATACCTGTTGTATTTATTGCAAAGCAAGGCAGGTTTTACCAACTCTGGCCTGCTGCCTGTGTACCTGTGAAGGGGTATATCATGTGTGACCTTACAACATCTGACATGGATATTTCCTTGCAATTGCAGGATGTCATGGTTGAATGTGAGAAGCAGCACAAAATTAAATTCTCTCATGCAGAGAAGGAGATCCTGCCACAGGCCGTCCAACAGCAAGGTTGACAGATGCTCTTTCATGAGAGATCTGACCAGGCCTTCCATACATGTTCTAGTGAGATGTTATAGATGACATAATGCTGGTGGTGGGAAAAATCGGAATTATGATCAAGTCTGAAAAAGGCCATTGACATGATCGCTACCACATTTACTATGGCAGTCCACCTGGCACAGCAGCAGAAGGCCACAGGAGTGTGTCCGCTGACAGAACTGTTTGTATCCCAAGCTGTATGTCTCAATAGCAATACACGACATTTTTACGGGACAGGCAGACACCAGAACAGCCTCTGCTGGGCTGGTCAGAGTAGTATGCGGCATACCTCTGAACTGTACACATTTTCCCAGAATGTCTATATTTTTTGCCGCATATTTTTGGTTCATTTTTCATAAAATTGTGGTTTTCTGGCAAATTAGTGGCAATCGTTCAAGACCGAAGTTAGAAAATAATGACAGACATTTGGATTTCATACTTCATACTCTTCAGAAAATTCATGCTAATGCAAAGCCTGTTATTCTATCAACTTTCTAATTAAAAATTGTCCCTATTTTGGGGCCTTTGTCCCATTTTTATTTATGGCTTTGTCTAGATTTCTTGCTTTAAGAGGTTGAAAGGTATGTCACGAGGTCTGCGTGACAACCTGAGGAAATGCATAGGACAGATGTGCAACATCATGGACATATGGGATCAGGAGCCTACAGTGCCAGTGCCCCCTGTGCAACTATACATAAATGCCATCATACTTCCTGCAGCTTATCCTCCTACACCATTGGTGGCGGGGGCCCATTATAGTGAGAATACTGTGGGTTAACATGAATGTACACATGGACGGGGTGCTGATACCACCCATAGCATGACCCACCATTCACACTCATAAAGCATCCTATTCTCTCTGTGTGTGCTGTGAATTGGACCTGTGACCTTCACAGTAGAGGGCACCCTCACAGCACTAATATTTTCTGCAGGTTCCCTGGACTTCTCCACCAGACCCCAGTACAATGATACATCATCTAATGGAACTGCTCCAGCATACAGATGTGCATGCACACACACACACACACACACACACACACACACACACACACACACAAATATCTGCAGCACCCACCACCACAATATCACACAACATTGTGACACCACTTTCTCACTGTCCAATCCACCCATCTCCTCCCAATCCCCTACCTATGCCTAAGAAACCCACACACAGCAGTAATCCCCAACTCCCCTACACATACATTCTGTCCATTTTTGACACTCATCACTGTGCCTCTCCCCACCTGTGTATATGATGAAAAATGTACTCTTCCCTCAGTAATCTGTTAGCTGGGTGACCTATGTCTGATGCACAGGGTAGTAAGCCTGTGTATGTTGTAGCACAGCCTGGGTGTAGGTTTTCATGCAGTATTTTTTTTTATTTTATATGTAAAGGTTATGTTGGCCCACAGTTAAGAACCAAACAATACCAGTGCCATTGTATACTGTGCCTGCCCTCCATCTGGCATAGCCATCTCTTGCAGCCATTTTCTCCACAGGCTCCTCATCAGGCATTTCATATGCTGCCGAGACTGCTGCTTCCTTCTTCTGAATGTCTCTGCCATGGTGTTACTGCTGCATGGCCATAATGCAGTGTATGATCAAATACATCCAGGCCTGAAGTGGACCTTTAGCATGCCAGACACATGTTCAGCAATGTCTCATGTCTTTGATATAGCATTACTCTGGGCATTCTCTGTTATTAACTGTGGGTTTCTTATTAGTGTTGTTAGCCATTGCTCCAGGCATATCCTGTTTTGCCTATAAGGTGTCCCTTTTAATAACTGCCTACAACAAATTGCTGGTATAAGTCACACATGTGCCAGCTGTGGGAGTTGGGAACACTGCCTAAGTGGCCTGTAGACACATTGCACATACCCTCTGCATTACAGACCACTTGACTGCTGATGAAGTGGTACCCCTTACAGTTGATATACCACTGTCCCTACTCCCCAGTGGGGCCTTTATTGCAATGTGGGTACAGACTATGGCCCCAGTACCTCTGGGAAATGGGCTATATCTTAAAATGCCTGTAAAGTGTTGCATCTCTCTTCTGTTGCATGTGGAAACCATATATATGCTGCCCCACATTCAGTAGCATGGCATTGGGGAACTGGTGAAGCATCCATGGGGTAGATGTCTGGCGTACCCGCACTGTGTTCCCCATTAATCACTGAAAGGTCTCCATAGCTAGTATTCTCAAAGTCATAAATATCTTCATGTCCAAATGGATATGTACACCACACATCTCATGGGCCTGCATGTGTGGGTCACACATCTCAACCAGCTCCTGCATGGTGCTTATGTCCATTCAGTAGCAGTCCTTTATTCTGTGTCATGGAGGTCATGGTATGTTTGGCACAAATAGATGACTTGTACCAGTGAGAACAATGATATGCAACATTGTGAGTATTAGCAGCAACAACAACCTATTGCATATGCATGTTTACTAATGCTGCAGCTACCAAATATGTGTTTTTATATGGTTTGCCTCATACAAATCCAAGATTCTTCTGTGATCAACAACCCTAATGGTAGAGGCTCTCTGCGTGGAACTCCTGCATTTCTGAATCTTTCTGTTATATTGTTTACCCACCACACTGCCCTCATTTTAATATTGTTGCTTGTTCATATGCCATTACATCACCATTTGCATACTATGTAGGTCAAGGTATTTCTTGGCTTATCATACTCATGCTCAGTTTTTCTCTAAAATTCCTCCACCTTGCATGTGGCTGATCTTTGTGCAAAATTGGCAACTGCAACAAGAAAACTATTTCTGAATTTTAGGGCAAATTTCTTAATTCAAAGCTTCCATTTTTCTGCTGTGTTTCCTTGCTATAACTTCTGGTACATGAAGATGGTATATTATGCTAACTCTAAATTATATTTCTGTATTTCTACCAATAAAATATTTAAAACAACTATTTTTTGATCATTTCTGTACATATTTATTTACTTTTAATGCCACGTAATATCTAGATATTTTTCATTGTGATTCACTAATAATGCAAACACTATGCATGGGCAATTTGCCTTCACAATGTGTTTACACAAAATGTTTCTAGAAGGTGTACTTGGCATGCAACTTCCTGTGGCTATGCATTAACATATCTCAAGCTGTATACCCCTTATACTACACAGCTCATCCTCTTTATTTGTTGGTATTTATTTCAGGTTTATTATCAGAAGTTTGAAATTACCAGCACCAGGTCAGGCAATGATGTCTTTACAGCTCTAAAATATTCAATGCCAAAACCTCAACACATAATAAAACACAGGATCCCAAAAGTCCCTTCTGTTCCAGAACCAGGAACAAATGCCAGCATGGGTCCTGAAGGGGGGGCATGTCCAGGAGTTCTGCATACTGTGCTTTTGGAATTACGTGTTTCAGTGCTTTGAAGTTGGCATTGCCTGATTCAGTGCAGGTAGCATTGAACTTCTGATAGTAAACCTTTATTTCATTTAGATTTGGTATAAATCACTATGGAATACCAGTGCTGCAATGACATATAAATAAGCTTCACTATGCACATATAAATAATGATGCCAGTGTTATACTTACTATATGAATCATGCACTATTAAACTATGCAACAATTATCTGCTGTTTCTGTAGTGTACTGTAACTCATATGCAGAGTGACAAGTAAATGAAAATAGCAAATATGCACATGTACCAGAGCAACATGTTGTGTTGATTGGTGCAAGTGTTAGCAGTATAAGTCACACAGCCCTCACCTGTATTTGTACACTACAAATGTGTTGTAGCATCTCCATGTGCAATCACACAGTGTAAATAGCCAATAATGAATGCCACATGACTGACATGACTGACAGGTCATATGCCAATGTGCTCCTGCTTAAACATGCTTTATATGTGCTTGTGCAATAGATACAAGTTTGGATATCCAGGTTTATATTAACTCATCAACATATGTATTTGTTGAATATGTATTCAATGAAGGCTAAACAGCAAAATTCATTACAGCGAAGCACAGAATTTTTCCAAGGGTTAGGAACCACTCTGGAACACACACCGCACTAAATCAAACCCACCCAAGTGGGGGACTGTGCCCCTAACACCCCACAACTATATATACCAACTCCAAGTTTGCACTACAGTGGGGAAAATGGCAAAGTTGTGGTGATGGCCCAGTGGTTATTAACCCTGGGAAAAATTCCGTACTTCACTGTAATGAATTTTGCTGTCAATGAATACATATTTAACAAGCACATATTTCAATGAACTAATATAGACCCAGCTATCCAAGTTAAAAATCATGGACAAACATATCAGCTGACAACCAAGATGGGCCTGTGCCTCAACCAAGGAACAAGGGAGACTACATTATTTCTTAGGCATTTAATGAACTGATATCAAATGCTACATGGTGGTGAACCCATCACAGAGGGAGGTAAATGATGTGACATCTAGTGTAGAAAAGGTTGGTTCATAACTACTAATAATGGGATATTTACAAATTGTGACCAATGATAGAATAAATAGTTTGACCCATTTAATTTCCTAATGGAGCTCCTCAGCTGTTTCTGGATGACAGAGAAGTGCTACCTAATGCCACTACTTTACAAAGGTTATACAGCCTTAAGCATGGCTGTGCATGGCAGCACAGTATGTATTAGATGTGGTAACTGGTTGTTTCAGTATAGGATTTTAGGGCACTGTAGAGAACTAGCAGCCTTTCTAAAATTAGCAGAAGTGTATCCATAAGATATATAGTGACTACAAAGATGTCAGACTTCACTTGAATCCATATGGATATGTTTGGTAATGTATCTTATATGAGATTCCCATACAGTGCACAGTACTGACTCCTTGTACACTCACTGTAATGTCTGTGTGCCATTGTTACTCTGTTATATTATTGATAGTACATTTAGTGTACCTTAACGTATCACCCCCACTAACATCTCTGCATATGAATTGTCATTTCTGACCTCTTGGTATTCATACTGTGCCATGGCATAATATTCCATACTCACTGCTTGTAACAAATATGTGCCACAGTCACCATTTTCTGGGGATATGTGTGTGTTTTTATCCCATGGTGTTCCATGGCTTATTTATTCTTGCAGTTTTGCACAATGACTACTATATCCCATGGATATGTGCATGTGTATTGTGCACAACAGTGATCCATTGCACAGATCTTGTAATGCTTGGTGTTGTGAGTACTTTGCATTTAAAGTGTTGTTTGCCTGTCTAATGTCAGTTACATTTTTCTATGATGTCATGATCTGTGGTTGAGCCTGGTGTATGGTTAAAATAGCTCAACTCACAGTTTTTTCATCCTGGTGGTGTATACATATACATTTTTTGATATCTGCCCATGGTATTGTAAAAATTGCCCAAGACATGCCACCACAGCACATGTGCATGCCTGTTACTCACTTGTATACATGGTACATCATTTTCATGTGTGTGGGATGTATACATCATGGTACTGTGTGCCATGCAGTATTTCAGTGATGTTTGTGCAACCAGTTTCTTACATATCTGTACACCAGGTATATCCATATGTGTGTGTGTGTGTGTGTGTGTGTGTGTGTGTGTGTGTGTGTGTGTGTGTGTGTGTACGCAGGCATGCTTGTGCAGGTTGTGATTATACCTTTCCATTCTGCATCCACATATGCATTACTAGTTGCTATTTGATTGGCCATTCCAAACTGTGCCTTTGGAATGTATGCATAACACCATGTACTCAGAAGATTAGATGATGAGCAATAGCATGATGACTCAGCATACCTGAATATTTTTATTTGTAGGCCCTAGGGTCTTCATGTTACAAACATATACATGTCATGCTCATATGCCAGGTATATGACATTGCTGAAACCAGCCCAAGTACACATAATGCAGATGGAAATACGCTCTGCTTAGGTGCCCCAGGCACAATGTACTGGTCTGCCACAGCAGGCAGCATTGCAATGCATCTCTTCATGAGCACTATTTGTGCCTGTCACACAATGGACTGTTTATGCAGCACTGTTCATGCAGTGTTGTTTGCCAAGTATGCTAGTATTTCACAGTAACCAAATGTTCTGTTGTATGAGCATTCTGTTTTGGGCTACAAATATTTAGTCTGGCATGAAAAGCATTGTCTACTAAGCAACACTGACTGTGTCTTAGAAATGGGCAGAATAATATCTATAACCATGTATCTGTATACCGGTTAGAGTTGCTTAATTTTTAATGTTCATAGCAATTAGAGTGGTATGACTCTTGTCATGTAAAAGTGTCATAGATGTTCAGTGTGACATGAAGCAATTGCCTGCCAAAGTTTTTAATGCATATTATACAAGAGCAGCATACTGTGCCTCATAACATTTCTGATAGTATAATAAAGCACAGAGAATTAGAATCAGTCAAAAGCTTCTTATTATTTTGAAAATATGTGTGTTGATGCAAAATCCTCTTTATGTCACTAATGCCTAGCAGTTTGTCTTGACACACATTCTTTGCTCAAGCACAGTAACACCTAGCCCATCCACAGCAGCAGCAGCAGCAGCAAAAGGGCTAGTATAACATGATAGCTAGAGTCAGAGACTATTTTGTAGGGCAGTAGCTAATGGAGCTTATTCCTGTGAAACACAGCAAGTGGCAGGCAGTCTGGGAGGGCCTTTTCTCCATTATGAAGAACATGAGTGATACCATCTATATGACACAATTGATAGGCAGGAGGCCAAAGCACAAACTCTACCACATCAATATGATAAAATCCAATCATGACAGAGGGGCCCTGTTACTTAGTATCTACAGTGAGTTGTAGGAGGAGGCAGAGGGGATCTGTACGTAGACCTTTTCTTTGATGCTCAGTCTGACACCTCAGCAGATGGGGTGGCCCTCTCCCTACACCTAACCCCTATCCAGGTTCCAGACATCTCAGTAGCATTGCTGGAATTTGTGATATGTTTATTGGTAGACTAGGGCGTATTCACTTGGTGAAACACCACAGTGATAGGACCTCAGTGACCTATTAGGCAATCCTCTTACAGAGTAAGAAACAACCAGTGTGTGTTTTTGCATGTGTTTTCTCCTTTGAAGACATTCCAGCCAAGACGTTAGAGAGTGAAGAGGGTGAATATAATACTTCTGGATTCTACTGGGTTACTGGTCTTTTGGTTGGTTGTTTATTTTATTTTATTTTGTTTTAGTTATGTATTATTAGTCCTCTTACAGAGTGCCTGAAAGAGTTAGTCAAATTCTAAAACAGGAACTGAAGAACACGTTGAAACTGGGAGTAATTCAGAAATCCAACAGTCCTTTGGCCTCACCAGTGGTACTGGTACCAGAAAAGATGTCAGCACCTGGTTCTGTGTGGACTGCAAAAACTGAACATTTACACAGTCAGATGCTTACCCCACGCCCAAGGTAGATGAAGCCTTGGAGCAGCTGAGTGGGACTAAGTATCTATAATAGACTTGACCAAGGGTTATTGGTAGATATTCTTGACACTGCAGACAAGGAGAGGTCAGTGTTTGTGACCCAATTTTAGCTGTGTGTGTCTACAAAATGCCCTTTGGTATTAAGCATACCCAAGCAACCTTCCAGAATTGGAAGATTCATCCTAGAAGGAGAAGGAGATTATGCCTGTTAGATTTCTCTATTCTAGGAATTTAAAGTGCGACCATAACATGTGCAACTTTTGCAATATAGAAAGCAGTTTAATATGCAACCTGAAACAACAGAAAACCAAACTGTTACATAGATTTAACACTTGAATCCGTTCAACTTCAGCAATGTTATCTGAAATGTAACTGGTCAGCTAGGGTTAGAATGTCTTACAGACTTCACAAAAGTGAAGCTTTTATACAGCTTTTAGCCCTTCCAGCTGTGACATACCCATGAAGTGGTCAAGTCTTTGAAGTCTGTTTTGAGTACAAATTTCTGCAAAACAGCCTCATCTGGACAAAATATTGTTTCTGCTCATCAAGGCTATAGGTCACCCCATCCAGCAGTTGCATGTTACTTTTTGGCAATGGTCAAGTGAAGAATCCCTATCTTTAATTGGTGATATATATGACAGTCCTGTTTTTGTCTAGGTTAGTTAAGAGGACCTCGTCTTCTCATGAAAGAACTTACAGCCGCACACAAGCTGTTTTAAACTTGATGAACTCAGCACACATCTGTTGTTAGTATAGCGTGCATCTTTATATTATACAAAATGGACATTTGTTTAAAACAAGGTAAAAGACTGTATGGTACAGAAATGGGGAAGGAATCATCTTTTAATTTATAGAGTTCTATCAATTCCCTTGAAATGCATAAATTATGGAGTTATGTTTGTGTGGTATCATCAGTAATTATAACAATCTGACTAATGTGTTCACTTGAGAACAACAGAATTTAAACAACATGCAACTATAAGTACACAAAATATTAAGGATTATAAAAGGCAATTATAGGAGGCAATGTACCTTCCATCTGGAAAATAAATTGCTTAAGAAAAAGAATAATCATTACTATATTTTTAATAACCTGAGCTAGAGTCTCAAGGTGACTTTTGAAACTCATTCTTTCCAATATAATATATGTACAGCATTCTGTACCTACTATAGCACATATCCCATCCTGTACTTCCAACAGGAAATCTAAGACTACCCTATTCTGCAATACAACAGCACGTCATTACAGCTGTAATATCTTTAAGAAATTCATATGTACTGTTGATCAAGGTCTCAATTTGTTTGGATAGCTTTTTGAATTCTCATATAGTTATAAGACTAGCCATGTAACCTAAATGTGACCCATACATTAGATTTATATAGGGAGTGATTTACTGACTGCCTCTGTCTACCAAAGACATAGGCACCAGATCAAGGGTGAATTTCCGATTACCCAACCATTGGACCAAGCTGCACTTAAAAAAGGTAAGGGCAGAACTCTGCTTTACATGGATGCAGAGCCTGTTCCAGAGAGTGATAATTTTCTGAGAAACATATCTGTCTCTCTGACATGTCCTGTTTATGTTGCAAGCAAAATTTATATATTTTGATCTAGTAGTTCTGATGTTTGTTCTGTGGGTGTGCAGAAGATTCATCAAAACATGGTCCACAGATGACTTGTAAGACAAGAAAAGATCACCTCTCAGTAGTCTGTATGATACAGAGTAAAGAGACAGGCTTTGGAGTGATCAGAGTAGAACATTATGTTTACTTCCTGTATTCTTTTTGTAAGGAACCTTTGTGGAATTTTCCAGTTGTTGCATAATTCTGGTCAGATATATACCAAGGAGGGCATTATTCTGTATGATGGGTCTGATGAGGGTCAAGTACAGTAATATGATGACCTCTTTGGCCCTAGATGCCATGTCCTTACATATAAGTTGAGCAACATAGAAGGAGTTTCTTACTACCTTGGGCACATGTTGGTCAAAGGCTGGGGTTGCTGTCTGTATGAGTTCCCATATCCCTGACTAGCAAATCAACTAGTGGTGTTTTATTGATAATATAGTTACCTGGGGTGGCTGACTTCCCCAGGGCTACTATAATGTATTTCCTGGCACTGAATATCAACCATGTCTTTGGCACCAAGCATCTGTCTGCATTAAACCTTCCTGAAGGGTATTCTCATCTTGAGAGGATTCACTGTCTCCTCCCAGTTTGTAATCATCTGCAAACTTGATCATGCAGAAGCCTCTGATATTGGTCTCCAAGAAGTAGATGCTAAAGTGGAGCGGGTATAGTACAGAGCTCTGAGGGACTCCACTGATGACAGCCTCTTTGTGGATGTGGCCTCATTAAGTCTAACCTCTTTGGTCCTAGCCATGAGCCAGCTAGCTATCCAGCATGTTATAAATGAGTTTACGCCTAGTTCCATAAGTTTGTTGGCAATGACTGAGTGGGGAATTATATTAAATGCTTTAGCCAGATCTAGATAGGCATTATGCATCACTTTCCCACCACTTTCCCATCATTCGTTGCCTTAGTGACCTTTCCAAAGAAATCCATCAGGTTCGGTAAGCAAGATTTTCTTTTGACAAAGCCAAACTGGGATGGATATAGTGTCTTGAGGTCTCCTATGTCCTTGTATTTAATTTCCATGATAATTATTCCCCTGGCTTTGCAAATAAGACTAGCCAGACTAATTGGTCTGTAGTTTCCAGGATCTATTGAAGTCCTCCCTTATGAAGGGGGTGACCATCACAGTCCTCCATTCTTGTGGTACAAAGCCTGTTTTAAGATTGCAGTTAAATAGTGGCTCCAGGGGTTCTGATAAGTCATATTTTAGATTGTTCAGGAGGCATCCCAAAGTGTTATCTGGGCCTGTTGAGGCTGTGTTCTTGGCTTTAGTGGGTACAGCCAGACCATGGTCCTTGGTTATACTTGGAGTGAGATGGTTTGGGGTGAGGGGTATCAAGTTGGAATTTGTCCGCAAACAGGTTCATTAAATTGCCATGCTTAGTGAATGTGACACCATTAACCACCAGTTCAGCACATTGCTGTGTGCTGCCCTTGAGGTTCCTGACATAGCTGAAGAAGTGGGAGGTTAGCATAATGGTTCAGGTGTTTACCTTCCAGACAGAAGGTGCAGGGTTTGATTATCACATGGGTTAACTGGCTAGGCTTAAATTGCCCACAAGGGCAGTTAGCCTAGTCCTAATCTATGAACCTATGATCCCATAAGGCCTTACGGCTATCTTTCACCTGGACTGTACAATGGTGCAGATGTTAATATTGTTGCCTCACAGCAAGAGATTCTCCAGTTCAATTATTGGCTGGCGTGCCTTCTGTGGGGAGTCTGCATGTCCTCCCTGCATTTGGTTGGATTTTCTTTGGGTGCTCCATAGGTTCATAGGTTCATAGGTTAGTACTGGGCTAACTGCCCTTGCGAGCCATTTTAAGCCTAGCCAATTATCCCTTGTGAGATTCAAACCCTGCACCCTGTGTTTGTAAGGCAAACACCTTAACCATTAGACCACCCTCCCAACCCATGGGTACTAACCTATGAACCTATGAACCTATGAACCTATTATTAGGTTTCCTCTCACATCACAAATACATGCATCTGGAGCATTTCTCCCTGGGCCTCCACTGAAAATTGTCTCATTCCAAGTTGGACTTTCCAAGTAAACAAATGATAAATAAATAAAAATCTTAAACTCAAAGTAGGCTTTTTTGGCATAATTAGCTCTCTTAGTTGCCTATTTAGTTTGATGAGAGAGTCTTTATCTTTATGGTAATTACCCTCCTTGATTTTTGCCATAATTGTTTTACTTTTGTTTTATATTCTGTTTATTTTGGGATGCCAACAGGGTGGTTTGTTTCTGAGGCTACTTCTGGGCTTACATTTTCTAGGTACAGCAGCCTCTATGCAGACATTGACATGGCTGTACATATTTCTGAGAGCAATTCAGTGTAGGCTGCTGTGTTCTCAGGGTGTGGACAGGTATTGAATTTTGACAAACCATCCCTTAATTAAAAGATAGTTTGCCTTGGAGTAGCTTCTAACTGTTACTAGTTTTACTGGGGTTACAGAGTTGATTTTGATTTCAAAGGAGACAGCTTTATTGTCAGATTTTACCAGATTTTTCTGCACCACAAAAAGGAAAAATACTAGCGTCTGCCATAAGCCCGTCTCCCAAATCCATTAATGTTTTTACCTGCATGGATACCACTGGTATCAACTGCACCAAAAGGGTTTACAGGCTCAAATACATTAATATCTCTTTTGACTATGATTTCTAACTAGGTAGGTTGAACAGGTGTCTGATTGCTGGTGCTACACATCCTGTGTAACATGAATCTATCCAATATTTCATGACCACCTGTAAGCCTCATTTCTATATATATATATATATATATATATATATATATATATATATATATATATATATATATAGTACAAAAAGTTGCCTACTAGGTACAGGACATAGTCAGTTTGTAGATACATAAAGGCTTGTATTCTATTTACAAAGGAAAGGGCAGAAGCATCAGAGTTGGGACATTCAATAGAGTTTAGTTGCAGAAACATACAGAGATAGATTTATTTTCTAGGATTATTTATGGTTTTCACATAATTTTTATGTTTCTCTTAGGGAGTAGGACAAATGATTACCATGCCATGTATTATATATATATATATATATATATATATATATATATATATATATATATATATATATATATATATATATGGGTCTACTTTCATAGACCGAACATACAAATCACCGACACACATTTTCCCCACCCCAAACAACCGACAACACACCACACCGACAACTCAACATACCGAACACCAAAACACCGACACAAAAAACGCCAAATACACATTGCACACAACAACATATCCACTAACCTTAACCTAAACCCTAACCCTAACGTCCGACACTACCGCACACTTACCCAACCCGCACCCTAACCCTAACTCACTTAACACACCCCTAAATCTCAACACCGTCACTATCGCACACTCACCCTACCTGCACCCTAACCCTAACTCACTTAACACACCCCTAAACCCCAACACCGTCACTATCGCACACTCACCCCACCTGCACCCTAACCCTAACTCACTTAACACACCCTAAAACATTCAGCCCATCACTATCGCACACTCACTCCACCCGCATTCTAACCCTAACACACTTAAAACTACCCTACACAGCTCTACGTAACTTCCACACACTTACCTCACCAGAACCCTTAGTCCGACACCACCGCACACTCACATTTCCCACACACTATCCTAAAATCCCTCAGTATCGCACACTTACCTGTCCGCTCCCCAATACTACATCTTTCACTTTCGCACACTTACCGTATCGTGCTCACACGCTGCCGTTGTCGGTCTCTCAGCCGTCGGGATATCGCGTTTTCGGTAACCTACCTGTTCGGTCGTTCCGTCTCGTTCTTCCGGGTGTCGGTAAAGTGGCGCTTCGGTCTATGAAAGTAGACCCATATATATATATATATATATATATATATATATATATATATTTGTATATTTTCATATACATTTATTTTTATTTTAATGTGTTCATATTATTAAATGATTAATGTTTTTAATAATTTTTCTTTATCTTGTGTTTTGCTTGCATTCTGTTCTAACAGCATATTAAAACTTCAAAAGAGACCACAGCTCTCTCTGTTCTGAGTCAGGCAGAATTTTTCCCTCCCTCCCACCCATTTAAGTTGTCTTGTTAAATACCACTGTCTTTCTAGTTGCCCGCCTCTTATGTTAATCTGACCATATATCTCATTGCTCTCTACTTTCACTGGCTTATGTGAGTAATCACAAAACCATCACTTTTGAAATCCCACCCCTTCAATTATTTAAATTTATTGGCCATCCTACAGTATTTCATAGCACCAAAATACAAAAGTAACCACCCCTTTCAGTCCATCTTACTGTTTTAAAAATAGTAACTCTCCACTAAACCTTAACTTTTTAAACAGGTAAAACTCAAGTTACCTACTTTCATATCTAACTTCTCTAGTGCACACTGCAGAGTGCATTCTTTTCAATCTTACCTTTAAGCATCCCTGTTACTAGCACTTTCTCTAATACCTAAAAAGATCATCTCTACTTGACTCCAAGTAGACTTTTCTCTATCTGTTAAACCTAGCACTTGCTCCTACAGTACTTATTACCTTGATACGGCACTCTTATAGATAGCACCCCAAAAGGCAAACCCCCATTTCTCGGTCACCCACGTCCCCCGGAATCTCTTTTAAAGTTTTTTTGTCCAGTCCTTCTAGCATGTCGAGGGATCAGTTGCTAGTGTCCTCTCCTGCTCAGCTGGTGAACCTGGGAATATTGAGGCAATGTTACAATTGCCTCATGTACACAGACAACCCTCTCCTCCTCCCACAAAACACAAATACATGCGAGAGATGCAACTATACGGCCAAACTGGAGGCTGAGCTCTCTCAACATAGGACTGGCAAGACCAGTCAGGAGGAGAAGGTTACCACACACACTATAGACCCAGTCTCACATAGTACCATCACAACCTCAAATCATACACATAAACACACAAAGACATACTCGGCTCTGATCAAAAATCTACCAAAACAGCAGAGGCCACCAAAGCAGACACCCAAACAACCACCACCTCAGAACACAACACCTGCAACACATAGACCTCACAGTCAGAGTGTCAAACAGTCACAGCCCTTAAGGCCAAACACAATGCCAGACACACTAGTCATTGGTGACTCCATAGTCAGACACACTGACGTCCGCTCACCAGACTGAGTAAGGAGAAGGTCACAGTAAGCTGCCTGTCGGGCGCTAGAATCCGCCACATAACGCAAGCACTCAGGTCTCTCAACAGCAGGTACAAATACGACTCAGTCATTGTCCACGCTGGTGTAAACGACCTGAGACGCACTCCTTGGACTACATGAAAAGAGACATTGAGGAGCTCTCTGATTATGTAGCCCAGGCAGGTATGACCCTGACCTTGAGCAGTATCCTACCTTCACCAAGAATGATGCCACAATACAGAGATAAGATGATCAGCTTTAACAATTGGCTTAAACTCTGGTGTCATTCAAAGGGGATCCAATGTCTGTCTGCCTGGGATGACATGCTGGACAAGCCACGCTGCTTCGCAAGGGACGGCTTGCACCTGTCACCCTGGGATTCGGATATTGGCAAAGGCTCTTGCCACCCCATAGTGCCTTTTTAGGCAAGGCTCAAATTCTAAACCTACCACCCTAGAACACAAAAAAGAAAAAACTAAGGGTAATGCTGCTCAATGCCAGAAGTCTAAATCTCAAAATGCACGCACTCGAGGCCCTTCTCAGTATGGAGAACATCGATGTCTGTGCAGTGACAGAAACCTGGTTCAAGGCTCCTGAGAGCACCCCAGCACTATCAGGTTTTACCTCTTATCATGCGTTCCGCCCCAAAATCCGGACAATACCAAGAAAGGAGGTGGGGTATCCATATTCATCAAAGACACCCACACCTCAAGACTGGTGGCAACGCACGATGCATCGGAGACCATCCAGGTGCAATTAACCATAGGCAAGACTGCTCTACAAATTGTAGCATGTTACAGGCCACCCTCACAAACTCAGGAACCTCACATGGCCTTCCTGAAAACACTAGAGGGATAAATGTATCACCAAACACCATCATACTAGGTGACTTCAATTACCCTAATATAGACTGGGAACACTACTCAAGCCCAAACACCCTAGCCCAAAAGTTCCTGGAATTCATAAACTCAAATGCCATGGAACAACTAGTCACCATCCCCACAAGAGGAGAAAACATACTTGATCTCATTATCACGAACATGGGAGCACAATGTTCAACACCGGAAGTATACCCCTCACTGGTGAGATCAGATCACAAACTAATCTCGCTGGAGGTCCTCATCCCACCCCCCCCCGAAATAAAAAAGACCACAGTAAAGAACTTCTCGCAAGCCGACTTCACACTTCTAAAGACTAGTGTGGTCTCCTTTTAGGCCCCGAGCGGCAGAAAACAGTACTCAAGCCGCTGAATCACTTACAAATGCCTTCTACCAGCACCTGCAGGACTGCATGGATAAGGCAATCCCAAGCAAAACAAAGACTCTTTGTACAAAAGGCAAGCGTCCAGTCTGGTGGACCCCAGCCATAAACAAACTCTACAACAAAAGGAGGAAGCTACTACAAGATAGAGCAAAATCCTTAAAAGGTAAGACACCCTTGATCACTATAAGTAAAAAACTAAGAGCTCTCATAAAATCATCCAAAGCAAATTTTGAGAGAAAAATAGCTAAAGACTCAAAAGACAATCATAAGGCCTTCTTTAGCTATGTTAGAAACCTGGGAGGAAACTCCCAGATATGCTCAGAACTAGTTCAAAATGATGTGAAGATTACTGATCCTACAGACATTGCCAACATACTGGCTGACAGGTTCAGTGCAAACTTCTCCCCTCCCCAAAAGGAGAGATATCTATATCAGCGATTGCAGCCCCCAAACATCTCCAACGCCCAAGTGAGAACTTCTCTCCAAAGCAAAAACACAGCATCCATGGGACCTGATGGTGTCCCCGGCTGTGTGCTCCACGAACTCAACGAGGAATTAAACCCACAGCTAGGACAGCTGTTTAATCATAGTCTTACCTCTGGATACGCACTCCAGGAGTGGCGCACTGCAACTGTGGTCCCACTTCACAAAGGCGGTGCCTCCACCGACCCTGGAAATTACCGCCCATTAGCTTGACAAGCCTTATCTGCAAAGCCATGGAGAGGATCATAATGGACCTCATAAATAAAGACATAGGGAATTTGCAGACTTTGGATCCATCCCAGTTTGGCTTTGTCAAAGGCAGATCATGCCTTCTAAACTTGGTTGACTTTTTCGAAACAGTCACCAAAGCCATTGATGAGGGAAAGGCAGTCCATACAGCCTACCTCGATCTGGCGAAGGCCTTCGATACAATACCCCACTCGGGTATCATTGAAAAACTCATCAGCTTAAATGTTAACCCATACATCACAAGATGGGTTGCAAACTGGCTGAGTGACAGAACCCACAGGGTCAGAGTTGCTGGCACCATGTCAGACTCAAAGCCTGTCACAAGTGGTGTACCACAGGGCTCAGTCCTGGGCCCACTCTTGTTTGGCATCTACTTTTGCCAAGTACAAGCAAACACAGGAGGGTTATGGCTGACAAAGTTTGCAGATGACTGCAAACTCGGCGCCATAGTAGAAAACACATCTGACACAGATATCCTTCAGAAGGGTCTCACAGAAACGGATAACTGGTGCCAGAGCCATGGCCTAAAGTTAAATGCCAAAAATGCATAGTCATACCCTTCGAAAAAACAAGGTTACCCCTAGCTACCAAATAGGTGGCAATCCACTGAGCACAGAAGAAGTTATCAGGGACCTGGGGACCCAGGTTGATAGTAGTCTGTCATTCGACACCCATGTAGCTAAAGTAGTTAGGAAGACCTTCTACATTGCCCACCTTATCATGAAGGGATTCTCATCTAGATCAAGGGAGGTCATAGTCTCCTATACTCATCACTCATCAGACCAATGATTGAGTACAATGCCCCATTCGAATGTATCTGACCCGACACTTGCAGCAGCTGGAGAGGCCACAAAGTTCCTCACCAAAAGGATAAAGGGTCTCAAACATCTGTCCTATGCTGCCCGACTGAAAGAACTCCAGCTCTATTCAGTCGCCACGCTTGCTCAGAGGTGACCTTTGCCTAACATACAAAGCCATGTCAAACCCACATTTGATGTATATGCTTCACCTCAAAAAATCTAGATCCGTTAGAGTCACAACGGCGGCAGACTTAAACCTCGACACGGCTATTAATAGGACGTGCTGGAGGGATAGATTCATCACCCAAAGACTCCCTATGCTGTGGAATAAAATCCCGGTATATGTGAGGCAGAGCACCTCGCTGGCCTTGTTCAAGAGAAATCTTGACCAATGGATGGGAGATCGCAGATATACCCCAGGGATTACCTCAGTGTCACTGCTCAACAGAGGCACAGCAAAATAATGGGTATAGTTCCCCATACTAAAGGGGTGGCGTAAGCCACAAAACTATGGGCTAGGCTTGTAAATGCCCTCGGGCAGATAGCCTAGTATGAACCTATGAACCTATGAACCTATGAACCTATTTATGTTTCTGCTGGTGCTTTAAGGCAACCTTAGTTATTTAATTGGTAATTAATTGTATTTAATTGTTTTTATTAGAATAAGAAGTGATGTAAGTGCTACTATAAAAGTGATGATTTTTAACTTTGGTTTAACGTCTGAGGAAGAAGTTGGTTTAACTGTGAAATCGCCTATGTTTTACAATAAAAGCTTTTTTTTTTTTAACCTGAAGCCATCATGTAGTTCTATTCTTCTTTTTTGTTTTTTGGATTCACTTTTGTGCTGAGTACAACTTGTATCCTGAGCTACTAGATTTTTACAGGTGCATTACTTCATAATAAAAATTAAGCTGCAACCTCCAAATAGCCTGATTATGCATAATTTTAAATGGAAATCCCACATTCTTAGGTACAAGTATGAATTCATTTTTATATTGATGCCATGTAAACCCACTTAACTGGCATGCCTTTTCTATGAGGGATAGATGTACCAACTTGTATGTTACTATCTGGTACATAACTGATATATGAATTTGGTTGATTTACCTTGGAATAATACATGAATTAGTTGCATTGAAACTCCTATATCCAAATGTTTATTCCTCACTCAAAGGAAATACAGGTTTAAGAAATTCTGGGCTGCTTGGTGTTATCTCTGTTCCTACTAAAAATGTTTCCTTATCCATTTAATAAAACTTTGATTAGTCACTCAGCACACCAATGCAAGGTATTTTACCTGGAGAAACAACTAATGGTGATAATAAGTGGGACTGAAATATAAATTTCACATATATAATCTTTCTTATTTATTTTGTTGAATACTATGAAAATCATAATCATTAACACCTACCATCTGCAACTGTAATAAGAAGCCAATTACCTTATGTGTATAGTAGGTATTGCAATGCACTTTAAACCTGTAAGATATTATGAAACAACAGCTTATTACACAATTTGTCAAAACAATTAATCAAAGCCTGTTTGCTTAAGACTAAAACAATAAATGAGAAAGTCTCACTCAACCTCCCTTACCTCAAACACTATAACTGACAGAAAGATGACAAAACATAGACTATCTTCAAATTGTTTGGTGAGTCGCCTATTTGGTGTACTCGTTTGACTAAGCTGACTTTAGGTAATTAGAAGTTATGTACTTACCATAACGTTCCATCTGAGTAGGTGGATTCATTTGTCTGCAACCTGTGGGTTATGGATCCGATATCGGATCCGAACCGGCATGGTTTATCCAGCTATGGATCTGAGCTCTTAGCTCCTCCCCTCACCCATAATGCCCTGCTCTCCCTACATGACCTCAGATCGAGTTTGCCCTGAATCAAAATACCCTAGAAAAGGGTAACACATAATATGCAGGAAACCGACAAGGCCAGGGGGATAGGAGGGCAGGATGGTTGCAGACAAATGAATCCACCTACTCAGATGGAACGTTATGGTAAGTACATAACTTCTAAATCTGAAGTAGGAGATTCATTTGTCTGCAACCTGTGGGACAGAGTCCCCAGCTACCTGAATCTTGGGCGGCCGTCATGGAAGGATATTCCGGAGCACCGCGGAGCCAAAGGATGCTCTACCCCTAGATGTGATATCCAGCTTGTAATGGGAAATAAAGGTATGAGATGAAGCCCAAGTGGCTGCTGAACAAATGTCATCCAGAGGAATCCTAGCTTTAAAGGCCGCTGAGGTAGAAACTGACCGGGTAGAATGGGCATGGACTCCCTCCGGTGCGGGCCTCCCAGAAGCTTGGTAAGCTAAAAGAATACACTGCGAAATCCATCATGACAAGGAGACTTTGGAAATTGGCTTACCCAGATTGAATTTGGCAAAGGAAATGAACAACTGGTCGGATTGCCTATGACCAGCTGTCCTGTTAAGATAAAAATGAAGCTGCCTGTGAACATCCAAAGAATGCAGCTTGTATTCACCCTTGTTCTGATATTTAGGAAAGAAAACAGGGAGGTTAATGGACTGATTAATGTTTGCTTCTGAAGCTACCTTAGGAAGAAAGGAGGGATTGGTCCGGAGGTATACGCGGTCCGGATGGAAGACCAAGTAAGGAGGCTTTATGGATAATACTTGAAGTTCCGAAACCCTTTTGGCCGAAGTAATGGCTACTAAAAAATCAGTCTTGAGGGACAAGAATTTAAGATCTACTGTGGCCGCAGGCTCGAAGGGGGGAGCGGTCAAGGCCTGAAGAACCAAAGAAAGATCCCATGGTGGAACCGCCTGCTTGACAGGGGGTCTAAGGAGAAAGGTGCCTTTTAGGAAGATTTTACATAATTTGGCGGACATAAGAGGTCCAGAGTCATGACCAACATGATAGTGAGAAATGGCCGCAAGCTGCACTTTAACCGTTGAACTACTGGCACCATCATTAAAAAGAGTGGTTAGGAAGTCTAGCACCAGAGGAAGGGGAACTGTGAAAGGATCTAGACCCTGCCGCTCTGCCCAAATGGAGAATCATTTCCATTTACTACAGTAAACTTTTCTGGTAGATGGTTTATGAGCCGCTACCAGGATGGCCTTAACGGGGTACGAGATACCGGGAGTCCTAATTAGGAGTGGAACTGGAGCAGCCAAGCAGTTAGCTTCAGGTTGTCCAGATTCGGAGTTGGTAGGTTCGATGGGTGTGATATCAGATCTGGAATGGGATCTAGAATCCAAGGTGGATTCACTGAGTGAGACATTAGGTAAGGTAACCAAATCTGTCAAGGCCAGAATGGGGCAATGAGGATCATTCTGCACCCCAACCGAGAGGCTTTCTGAAGAACCTGGAGCATCAGAGGCAAAGGGGGGTAAGCGTAAAGAAGACCGGGAGGCCAAGCATGCACCAGAGCGTCTCTCGGGGAATCCCCTGGAGGAGAGATTAGAGCGAAAAAACTGTCGTATTTGGTGTTTAAGGGAGACGCAAAGAGATCGCAACAAGGAGTTCCCCGCCATGCGAAGATACATTCCTCTACTTGAGCACTGAGAGACCACTCGTACGGGGAGAGAATGGTGCGACTGAGCTTGTCCGCAAGGATGTTGGACCGACCCGGAATATGCGTTGCGATGAGAAAGCAGTTGGTGGAGATCGCCCATTCCCACACTCTCATGGCTTCTCGACATAAAGGATAAGACCTGGTTCCCCCCTGTTTGTTGATGTACCAGACCACCGACATGTTGTCTGACTGAATCGCAATTGTTCCAAGGGGAAGAAAGGCCTGAAGTGCTCGCAATGCCAAGAGCACTGCTCTCATCTCTAGAAAATTGATATGCAGGGAGGTCTCTGAGTCGTTCCACGTGCCTTGGACCGTCCGGCCTGCAAAATGCCCCCCCCACCTGAGGCGGGAGGTGTCCATGGTCACCGTGATGAGAGGGGGAGAAGCACAAAAGGGGCGGCCTCCGTGGAGATCCTGGGAATGGAACCACCACAAGAGAGACCGCTTGCAAGCCTTGCTGATCGCAATGGGATGATGCAGAGGTAGAGCAAGGTAAGACCACTGAACTTGAAGTGTCCACTGAAGGACCCGCATGTTGAACCTGGCGAGTGGAAGAAGAGATATCGCTGCCGCCATGGACCCTAGAGCCCTCAGGACCAATTCTGCCGGAACTGAGCTGGAGTGGAGGATGGCCCGCACCTGGAGTCGCAGATTCCAAACTCTGTCGGCTGTGAGAAAGGCTCTTAACTCCCTCGTGTCTAACCTGGCACCTATAAAATCTATCAACTGAGTAGGGGCCAGGTTGGATTTTGCTACGTTTATCATGATGCCCAGGCGGGGAGATAGATGAAGAAAAGAGTCTCGCGCCAAGGATAGCAGATGCCTTGTTGGGGTGGTAAGAAGCCAGTCGTCCAGGTACAGAAAGACCTGCACCCCCTGAAGCCTCAGGTGGGCCGCAACCATTGCTAATACTTTAGTGAACACCCTGGGGGCTGTGCTGAGACCAAAGGGAAGGACCCTGAACTGTTAGTGACTGGCTCCCAGCCAGAAGCGAAGAAACCTCCTGGAGCGCCTGTCCATTAGTATGTGGTAGTACGTATCCTTGAGGTCTATAGAGCACATCCAGTGATTCTCTCCCAGAAGGGGGAGGATGGATTGCAAGGTGACCATCCGGAACTTCTCCTTGGGAACTGCCAGGTTTAACAGGGACAGGTCTAAAATTGGTCTTTGGTCCCCCGTCATTTTTGGCACTAAAAAGAACCTGGAGTAGAACCCTGATCCGATCTGGTCTGGGGGGACGGGCTGGATGGCTCTTTTCCCCAGCAGATGGCCAATTTCTGCTCAAGCGGCCTCCCACTGACCGGGTGGAACGTCGGGGAGGGATCTTAATTTTGGGATGTGATGAAAGGGGATCTTGTATCCTCTGGATATAATGCGGAGGACCCAGCGATCTGATGTTATGGACTCCCATGCCGCTAGGTGCTCCGAAAAACGTTCCCCGACTGCCTCCAGAGTGGAGCAGTCGGGCAACCCCTCAGGGCTGCTGCGCGGGCCGTTCAGAGAAAGGTTCTCTGGACCCGAAATTCCTGGGAGCCCCTCTGCCCCTGGGGCGGCGTCCTCCCTGTCCTCCTCTGCCATGGAAGGACTAGTTGTCCGGAGCAGGTTGGGATTGCTGCGACTTCCGGAACCACATCTTCTTTTGGCACTTTTGGTTCCTAGAGTAGGACCTCTGGGGCACAGAGAAGCAGATTCCGACGGCAGACAGCATCTTCCCGTCCTTTTCACTCTGGGTCAAGGTGTCGCGAACCGTTTTGCCAAAAAGGGCAGAACCATCAAAGGGGGCATTCGCGAAGGACGCCTTGAAGGGCTCCGTGAAATCGCAATGGCGGAGCCAGGCCTGGTGTCTAGTGACTAGGCCTACTCCTGCAGCTCTAGTGGCTCCCTCAGTAGCATGGGACAGCAACCGCATAGAGGTATTCATCACGGATTGAAGAGTGGCCATACGGGTGGAGTGCAAAAGTTTGTCCTCCTCCGACATGGACTCTGGGGGGAATGCAGCGTATTCTTTAATGAGATCGTGCTGCATCCTGATAACATGTGCCAGATAGTTGAGCGCCCTCACCGAGAAGGTCGCTGAACTAAACATTCGCTTCCCCAAGCGGTCCATCATCCGAGACTCCTTGCTCGGAGGATGGACTGAGGGACTCTCCTGGGCGAGTTCCCTCTTGGTGGCTGCTGCCGTCAACATGGCATCTACCGGAGGCCCCTTACTCCAGTGGGCACGGTCTGCAGGGGGGGGCTAAGAATTCTGTCTGGCCTTTTGGGGATTGGCTCCACGGTGTCCAGTTCCTTCCATGCCCTGGTGGTAATAAGGTCCACCAGGGGGTCGGCAGGAGGGGACACCCAAGAGGTAGACGGGCCCGCTTCGAATGCCTCCAAGAACACGGACTCGTTCGAGGAAGACTTGGGGGCAGACCACCCACCCCTTATGCGGAGCATTTCCATGATGTCTCCAAAGGAGACATCCTCGGGGGGTGATCTTGGGGAGCCTTCCCCTTCCTCCAAATCCGTGTCTTCTGTTAAAGACTTGGGGGAGTCTATGTGCCTCCTTTTACACGTATACTTGTGAGGTGCTTCCTCAGGGGGGCTGTCCGAGGAGCCCTAGCAAGCAGTGTCTTGTTCCAATGGAACAGCTTGGGGCATTGAAGTTGGCTGTACCAGTGGCCGGATGGTAGAAGCCTGACCCAGTGCAGATGGAGCGCGGGAAGGAGCCGAAGCAAGTGCCGGGGGTCTGGAAGCCCTCAACAGAGCCCTCTCCACTACATCAAAAGCCGAAGGGGAGCCAGCCTCGACCAAAGGATCCGAAAGTCGGCTCCCCCTCGGATCCGAAGAGTGGATCGGAGCCGGCCCCGAGACACTCAGATCCGAGGGACCAGTGTGCTCCGACACAGACGGCGCCAAAGGCACACTAAGTCCCCCGGATCCGAAGCTCGGAGCCAGGCTCCGAGAGGTCGGATCCGAAACACTCGAGGACAGGGTCGGATCCGAAGTACCTAGTACTATCGGTGCCGACCCACCCCCGGCTCCAAAGCTGCCCGGCTCCGAATGCTCCGAACCCGGGTAGCGGGTCGGAGAAGGAGCTATAGGCTTGAAAAATGGGGTCGAGCTCCCCCCCAGAGGGGGGGGGGCAGGAGCACTCCCATCTGCATCTGGGCCTGGATGAACCTTCTCATCATCCGGTCCAGATCGGCGTAGGAAAGGCTATATGTAGATCTCGAAGAGGCTACCGAGGTAGGCCTTGAGTGCCTCCTCGATAGCCTCGACGGAGATCGGGTCTCCTCCTCCTCAGGCCCCGGTGAAAAGCAGACCGGAGACCGGAGCTGAGGGGGGGGGGGCAGCAGCCAAGGAGGCCGGAGGAGAAGCCCTGTTAGCTGGCAGGGCCAAAATGGAGGTCTTGGCCCGCCGCTTGTGGTGCTTCTCTCTCCGGTCCTTTTTTCTTGTTTCCCTGTCCTCCAACCCAGCAGCAGGAGGTTGAGTCCCTGGTGGAGGAGGGGGAGCAGGCGAGGAGGGAACTGTAGCAACAGTACCCACCACAGGAGCGGAGGCCGAAGCCGAGTCTGGGGGCAGACGTCCCGCCAGGACCAGCTTCGACCTTCGTTCCTTCAATGCCCTGGGGTTGAACCCTGCACAAATGGAACATCCAGAAGTGAGGTGTTCAACCCCAAGGCATAAAACGCACTGAATGTGGCCATCAGCAGGGGAAAGCTTATGGCCACACTCGGAGCACTTCGAAAAAATTGCCTTAGGGGCTTCTGACATAACTAAAGTCTTTTTTTTTTTTTTTTTTACCAAAGAAAAAAGAAAGACAAACAATTAGTGCTAAACTAGCACACACACAAGGTCCCAAACAACACACTCAACAAAACTCCGAACCAGCGAGGGGAGGGAATTAAAATAAAATTTTAGATGTAAAATTTAAATCCAAAACTATCAAAAGATTAAAGGAAACCTAACACAATCACACAAATGTAACTACCAAAAAGCAATTTAAAGCTTTATAAGAGTTTTAATAAGCACTTAGCTGAAGAGCTCAAACAATCCAACTGGTTACCAGCGCAGCAAACTAGATCTGAGGTCATGTAGGGAGAGCAGGGCATTATGGGTGAGGGGAGGAGCTAAGAGCTCAGATCCATAGCTGGATAAACCATGCCGGTTCGGATCCGATATCCGATCCATAACCCACAGGTTGCAGACAAATGAATCTCCTACTTCAGATCCCATTTTAGAAGTATCAGTATTGCTTAAAATAAATGTCTAGCCTAGTCCAGACTTTTGCATATTCTAATGAAATGAAATCTGAGAGTGTATACATACTATTCGGAAATTATGTTAATATACCAGTTTTCTGCATCATATTTCACCCTAGAGATTTTCACTTCCATTTTTCTAGTTATAAACTACCCACTACAATAAGTACTGCAGTTCATTATATTTTTTTATTTTTTGAAAATCATTAATTCATCTCTTATCCCACCTCTTTAGGTGACTACATGCATACAGCTGTCTTTCATAGTTACTTCCTTGCACATGGTAACCTTTATAGAATCATCAAGTACTGTGCATAATGTTATAGGTAGGGTAAGTCTATAAACAAAGTTTAGTAAAACAAAAGAGGACTCAACAAGGCAACACACATTGCAAGTAAGATTTAAAAAAAAATCTTACATTTCACATTCAAACAGTAACAAAATGAAGGGGTTAAAAAAGTTGTTACAGTTGACAGGTAGTCTAGATCCATTAAAAAGATCTGCTGCTGCCTCCATTTTCAATTTATCACGTGAGCATTTAGCATTTTAAAAATATATAAGAATGATGTTTGTTAATAATGTGCATAGAAATTGTGGTTTTGAATTCCATACAATACACTAAGGTAGTGTATGATGACTTTGTTTAGACTATTCTTATTTAGACACCTAAGAAAGATAAAGAATCCAAAATGAAAATGCTCAAGACTGGCCCAACTCTCCATCAGTATATAAGGTGATTATAAATATAACCACTAGTCTACAGCAGTAATATAACTTTGTTTTGGTGTAATATACAGTTGCAGTTCATTACTGTTATGTTAAAAAGATGCACTTTCACTTTAAATTCATATTTTCTTCTTAGTTCAAAACTAAACAATCTAATTCAGGCATTACTATTAGAACTTATTAAGTTAAATTATATAATAGAGTTCACATCTTCTTGTCAGTTTAATTTAGCATGAATCTTCTTTGCATGATAATGTCATAGTACTAAGGCACCTGAAGCCATTTCTTTCTATATTTCCTCACCAGCTCATGATGGTGGCAGTAAGATTGCAGATATTCAAATGTTTTAGGGTTTTTTATTCTCCCAACAATTAAAACAGTCACAAGTTCAATTTCAGATGTGAAGCTATGAATAGTAATACATATAATAAGAAATAATTACAAGAGAATCATGTATCAGTGGCAAATTTCACAAAATAAAGTTATAACATTCTAAACACACAATCCATCTAAACACACAATCCATCTAAATAATCTATCATTTATAACAACCTTACTAAAAATATATCAAACCATTATCAGAATGTAATCTAAAACATTACAAACTCTCAAAGCAAACACCAATCACTCATGTACACTCAATGCAAAAGAAGCAACAAAGGAAAAAAGAAGGGGGGAGTAAGATCCATTCATCTGCACATTTTATCAGCTCCATTCTGCTTTGAGAGATATTTTAGTGCATTAATAAATCACTTATATTACTTTTAATACAAGTCCTAATGATTTTAAGTGTGCCTTATAACTCTTCAATATATTATAAAAATCTAACAAAATGTCGATTTTAAAGATGTTTGCAAACATTTTACTTGTCATTATATTTTATATATCAAATGTAAACTAATTCACTTTTATAGCAAATTTAACATTTCATATACAGATTTATATATCATATTAGTTATTAAATGCTGTTGCTGAATTTAACAAATGAAATTAAACATCAAGGTTCATGCTCACATTTGTTCATTTCTTTCTCCTGCAGTCTTAATAACTGCATACAAGTCTAATGACACAAAGCTGTATGCTTTCATTCAAACAACAAGATTAATAAAATCCCTTAGTCTGAATAAAAGGATAGCCAGTTATTTTGAGCTGCTTGGATTTTGAGTTTGTCATACATGAACTAACATCTGTTTTCCTCTTAAGTTAAGCAGTGCTCCATTCATATATTCTGGGGAAATTATTTTATTTTTAAGGAAGAAATCAGAAGCCTCTTCTGGAGTATCAAAGGTCTCAATACCAAAATGGATGGTGAACTTTTATTATCGCTGGAAAAGAATGGTTGCCACCCTTCTTCTTTAATTCCTTAAGTAATGGTAAACAAGTTTTTCTTTTATTCATAATGTTCCTAGTGTAATCATTGTCAAAACTTATAATGTGTTCTCCTATTTTATAAGAGGTTTTGCTCAAACAGTTTTTACAATTTAGTCCTTTTCCACGTTTGATATAAATTTTAGTATAATTGAATTTGAATATGGAGGAGGGTTTTCTTTTCTAATAGAAGGAACCAAAGAGCTAAAGTACCCTTTCTATACCAAAAGAAAGAGCTTCAGATGAATTCAAAGACTTATGTTGCCATGTTGAAAGAAACGTAATTATGTCATCACCATCAAATTTTTCCGGTATTCTGCAGATCCTTATATTATTTTTTTCCGAGTCTGTTTTCTAGATCATCAACTTTTTCATTAAGCCAATTATTTTGCTTTAGAAGGAATTCAGTCTGAATTTCACTTTCTGATATTGTCCTCTCATGGTCATTTAAAGCTTCTTCCATTATAAATTGTTTGCCTTGCATTTTTATTAAGTTTTTTATATGTTCCATTATTTTTACATTCTTCCTTAAAATTACCTGTCTTAGAATTCAGTTCATCCATTTTAAAAATATATCTTAGAATTCAGTTTATCCAGTTTAAAAATATATCTTGCATGTCTGCATCAAATACTGTACCACTTTTTTTTCTTTAAAGATGAGTCCTGTGAATTTACCTTTGAATATATATCTTCAGGTATCTTCATTTTTAAATCTTTAATTGAATTTTCTGACTGGGATTTTTTTAGCCTGAGGTAAAGTTTTATATTTTTAGATCCCGTACAAGTGTAAGAATATATCCCTGTGTGGAACAGCCCAGATATGAATTTTTTTATCTCTCAAAATTAGTCAGAAATAATTTAAAGTTACAGAGCTTCTTTCAGTCTGCCATCATGGCCCTCTTGCATGCTTTTTCATCTCTCTTTGAAAGTTCTGTGAATATATATTCAACCAACTGATTTCTCTTTTCACAAATCCCAGAACTGGAATTTGAAGAGACAATAGGCGTTTGCGCTGGGAACAAAGATACTTTAGATACCATTGTATCTTTCTCACGTGTAGTCTTGCAAGGGATATCATGAGAATCAAAAATGCTATTACACCCATAATCCGAAGGTGTTCCATCTAAGCAACTAAATTCAGAATAGAAAATCCCTGGAATAGATTTAAATATAGATCTATTTTTTTTTCATGTGGAAGAAAAGCTCTTAGTGTGAAGGTGTCCAGCAGGTACCCCAGAAACACAATCCTGTGTGATAGAATAAAAAAAAAATATTTTGAATGTTCTCTTGGAATCCCAGGCTACAGAGGAGGTCTCTTACCTGAGTGGGAGATACCTGACATTTTGAAAAAGACTTTGCAAAGATAAATATGCCATTTAAATATGGAAAAAAATGTAAATACCCTGTAGCCTGCCATGGACTATAACAGGAGCTAGACACTTTGGGCTATTCATTGCTCTAGTTGTTGACAAAACGCAAGGCAGAGAACTGATGATGTGATCTACAGACACAAAACCTTTAGAGATGCCTGAAATATGGATGGATAGGAATGTGATGATATGAATCTTAAATCTAAGGTTATTAAAAAAACTCAGATGAGGAGGAATGGGTAAATAGATTGTAAAGTGAAAGCATTTTGAACTTGGGCACAATCTCAAACTGATTCAGAAAAAAAATCAACCTGATCTCCAAGAATTTTCTCTCTTTATCAGTAAAAAAACCATTTTTGAATAAAGTCTTTTTCCCAACTGGGAAGAGGAAGTGTTTCTACTAACCCCCAAGACAGCATGTGATGTGGGACAGGAAAGAAGAGAAGGGTTTGGTCTGGCAGATGAGGAATCCCCTAGGAAGGAAGAATTGTGCCCCCCTGCCATCTATATTATAGATGGATCAGCTTTAGAATCCATTTGTCTGAAACAAACTTTTCCTAAAGAAAGAAATGATAATTCAAACTTTCTGAAAGGGGTAAGAGATTGCCAAGTTTCTGGGGGGGGGGGGCAAAGATACCTTAGCTACCATTGTATCTTTCTCATGTGGAGTCTTGCAAGGGATATCATGAGAATCAAAAATGCTATTACACCCAGAATCCGAAGGTGTTCCATCTAAGCAACTAAATTCAGAATAGAAAATCCCTGGAATAGATTTAAATATAGATCTATTTTTTTTTCATGTGGAAGAAAAGCTCTTAGTGTGACGGTGTCTAGCAGGTACCCCAAAAACGCAATCCTGTGTGATAGAATAAAAAAAAAAACTTTTGAATGTTCTCTTGGAATCCCAGGCTACAGAGGAGGTCTCTTACCTGAGTGGGAGATACCTGACATTTTGAAAAAGACTTTGCAAAGATAAATATGCCATTTAAATATGGAAAAAAATGTAAATACCCTGTAGCCTGCCATGGACTATAACAGGAGCTAGACACTTTGGGCTATCCATTGTTCTAGTTGTTGACAAAACACAAGGCAGAGAACTGATGATGTGATCTACAGACACAAAACCTTAAGAAATGCCTGAAATATGGATGGATAGGAATGTGATGATATGAATCTTAAATCTAAGGTTACTAAAAAAAACTCAGATGAGGAGGAATGGGAAAATAGATTGTAAAGTGAAAGCATTTTGAACTTGGGCACAATCTCAAACTGATTCAGAAAAACATCAACCTGATCTCCAAGAATTTCCTCTCTTTATCAGTAAAAAAAAACATTTTTGAATAAAGTCTTTTTCCCAACTGGGAAGGAGGAAGTGTTTCTACTAACCCCCAAGACAGCATGTGATGTGGGACAGGAAAGAAGAGAAGGGTTTGGTCTGGCAGATGAGGAATCCCCTAGGAAGGAAGAATTTTGCCCCCCTGCCATCTATATTATAGATGGATCAGCTTTAGAATCCATTTGTCTGAAACAGACTTTTCCTAAAGAAAGAAATGATAATTCAAACTTTCTGAAAGGGGTAAGAGATTGCCAAGTTTCTGGGGGGGGGGGGGGCAAGATGCATTAAATAGTCATTTTATCTTATTTGATTCTCCTTTTTTTCTGGGTAGCTCCAGTTTTCTTTTTGAATGGCCTATAGGTTCATAAGTTCATAGGTTCATAGGTTCATAGGTTGGTACTGGGCTATCTGCCTGAAGGCATATATTAGCCCAGCCACATTGTGCGCTATTCACCGCCCCTTTAGTAGTTCCTTAGACCCTTGTACTAGCAGCTAGTACCCTTGGCCCCTATCTAGTAGTGCTGTTGGTGTGATCCCCAGTGTAAACTTTCTGTTACCCATCCACTCATCAATGTTCCTCTTGAAGAGTGATAGTGAGGGGCTCTGTCTTATATAGATCGGGACCCTGTTCCATAGTAAGGGAAGTCTCTGCGAAGGGAATCTATCCCTCCAGCATGTTCTATTCATTGTTGTGTTGAGGTTTATATCCCTAGAGTGTATAGCTCAAGTAGATTTGGTTTTGCTAAGATGGAGCATGTTCAACAATTCTGGGTTGGACATGGCTCTGTACGTTAGACAGAGTTCGCCTCTGAGAAAGCGGTATGCAACAGAGAACAGTCTTAGCTTTTTCAATCATGCTGCATAGGGCAACTGTTTGAGGCCAGTAATCCTCTTGGTTAGGTACCTTTGTGGTCTTCTCCAGCTGCTGGAGATGTCTAGCCAGGTACATTCCAATTGGTGCATTGTACTCAATAATGGGTCTGATGAGGGAAGACTCAGATCTTGATGCAAACCCTTTCGTGATCAGATGGGTCACATAGAAGGATTTGCTGACTGACTAAAAAAACTCCAGCTATACTCTGTCACATATCATCTACTCAGAGGTGATCTCTGCTTAACCTACAAGGCCATGTCAAATCCAGAGCTGTTGCACATGCCTCACTTAAAGAAATCCCAATCCATCAGAGCCACATGCTCCAGGGATCTAAACCTTGTCATCACGATGCACAAAACATGCTGGAGGGATAGGTTCCTGACCCAGAGACTCCCCATACTCTGGAATAGACTGCCCTTACATGTCACGCAGAGCACCTCCTTGGCCCTCTTCAAAAGGAATCTTGATGACTGGATGGGAGATAGGAAATTTATCCCAGGGATCACGTCAGTCACCCTCCTAGACAGGGGTCCAGTGAAGTAAATATTGTGGGAAGAAATAGCCATGGAATTGTTATGGCTAGGCTTGTATAGGCCCTAGGGCCGATAGCCTAGTACCAACCTATGAACCTATGAATCTCCCTGCTATTATCTTTAAAATGTCTGCTTGCCAGCATTTTGCTGAGACTTTTGTTTATTGACAAAATTGGATGAGGAAGTAGAAAATCCTTGGAAAATTTAGAGAAGGAAGGCTGAAAACCCTGAAAGATTTAATGAATCAGATTATCTGTGCTTTCACACTTTCTGATTACCTCTGCAACAGAGAGTTCTAAAACTAAACCTCTACCCAAAGGAGAATTCAAAATTTCATTTTTGACATCTTTTGGGAGGTTCTGAAAATACAGGCAAACCTCTTGAAAACAGAGGCAAAAGCCCTAAAAACAGTACCTAAAGCATTATAAACACATTTCAAACAAAGAGTAGTGACCTAAGAAACTACACAAAGCAGGTTTTTCCTCACAGCTGGACATTTCAGCTAAAATGTTCCTCATATTTTCACAATTAGTCAGTATAAACTTTTAACAATATGAGCCTGACAATTCAGAATCCTAAAAATTGAAATTGCAGAAGTAAACTATTTTCCCAGACTTAACAAATAGCTTTGTTATCCTTCTTTGAAGGAGGATTAGAATAAACAAAATGCATAGCAACAGCTGGATTAACTAAAGCTATACCTGTCAGGTCAGGTCTGGGATTAGTGTCTAAAAACTTGAAAGACAGAGGGATTTTGTACATTTTATCATTTTCTTTGGGTAGCAGGTTGGCTACCAGGAAAACCATAGGCTGTGACAAACACATTCTCCAATGCTAACTGCATAGGGGGAGTGGGGAAGGTTCTTGGAATTCCGATACAGCATTTCATTGTTTTTTCTAAGGGACTGAGAAACCTCAGTGTTCCCCAACTGAAAAGAGTGACATATTCTGGAAATAGTCTCAGAGAAATTGAATCTGTCACAGGGAGGTGCTGATACCATAGTGTTCTCAGAATCTGAATTAGAAACCTGAGAAGAAAAACATGCTCCTCTCCCTTCACATTCCTCTACAGATTCCACATCTTGAAACTCTTCAGGGAAAGAGGAATCCCTTTTCATTTTACCAGAAACCACCTTACAAGAAGAGTCAATAGCCTCCACAAGATTCTGAACCAAGCCCAATAAATGACTCCTGTCCAGATAAGCTGACACAGGAGAAGTTAAATGTTTACGTTTGGGTCTTGTTTTGAAAGGAAAGTTGGGGCAAACAGACCTAGTACTGCCAACAACTTCTCCAGAAATGGGCACAATATTCCAGGTCTGCAAGAGCACATTCCCTACCCATTGTTTTATGACTAGCAAAAGTGTCTCTCCCTTGCCCACTAAGGAGACCCCACTAGCTGCAGATGATGTGGCTAACCCCTGGTCCATGGTAGTAGTATGGACAACACCAGTGGAATCCAAGGAAAAAGATGAGTGGTGTGAAGAACCAGCTTTGGCCACAGCAGAGTCACTACCTGCATCTGTGGCAAATTTTATTACAAAGACTATGCTTAGTTAACTTTTTATTTTTGTGGCTGAAAGAAGGTTGAGTAAAGGACCAGTAATCTGTTCCATGGTCAAGACTAAAATAGTGCTTGTTTATGGAAAGCTTAGCAGCAATAGTTGATAACAGGAAAGTAGCAAAAAAGGTCACTTCTTCCCCACAAAAAAAAAAAAAAAAAAAAAATAGCAAAAACACTTTAAAATGTTTTCTGCCTATAAAGTAAAATTAGCACAGATTCTTCGCATAAAAATTCATTACATTTTTACCATAAAAGTAAAAATGCACACTTCCATTTAAAAGTACATAAAAGTAATGTGACGATCAATAAAAATTCTTTTTCATAACTTTAAAATGGCTATTTTTCACAAAAGCTTAGTTTAAACAAAGTAATGTGGAAGTTTTTTTTTCAACTAAAGGTAACTTATCTTCCCAGCAATGGACCATTGATCCTTGAAAGCCCTCAGAGGAGCATTCTTTTCATTGTCAGGAAAGCTCTGAAGCGCTTGGCACCAAAACCTGTCTTTATAGCCATCTTAACTCAAGATAACTAATGGTTTGGGTGTACAGAAGGTGCCCTGAAGCCTTGGAAGTTGAAGGGCTGTTATATCCTTTGCAGGATATAACCCATATTTTTATTTATTTATTTTATTTATTTATTTAACATTTGTTGACCGGGAAAGTCCGACTAGGTTCCACAGATCCTGTTTTCAGTGGAGACCCGGGGAGAAATGCTCCAGACTATATATATATAGCTACATATAGCTTAGGTTACTCTAGCAGTGATCAATATGAGAAACATCTCAAGGACAGTTGCACAATTCAGGTTAAAATTATTGATATATAACCTGTGGGTCTATATCAGAACATCGAAGGATTAAAACTTCGAATGTTCTGATATCAAATACTATTCAGCGAATGCTAAGAATAGCGAAGCTGCAGAACAGCAAATTCTCGGGAAAGAATTCAGTTGGCCATTTCTGTGACTTTGCTATTCTTAGCGCTGTGGTGGAAAGTTATGGATTGGGTTCAGGTAAGTGTGCGATTGTTTGTATGTTAGGGGTGGGTTAAGTGAGTTAGGGTTAGGGCACGGGTTAGGCGTTTGTGCAATAGTGACAGACTTTAGGGTTAGGGGCAGTTTAAGTGAGTTAGGGTTAGGGCGCGGGTTAGGTGAGTGTGCAATAGTGACGGACCTTAGGGTTAGGGTTTGGGTTAAGGTAAGTGGGTAGATAGTAGTGTATGTTTAGTTTAGTGTTGAGATAGATGTAGGAATTTAAGAGTATGTGTGTGGTTGCTGTTTGTTTGATGTGCTTGTGTTGTGTGTATGTGTTTTGGAGCAGCAAATTTTTTTCCATGGGAAAAAATTAGCTGTTCTGAATGTTCGATATTTTCATTTTTAGATGTTTTGGGGCTGATGAAATAGCATTCGCTATTTTCATCTTTCGATAATGTGATAATAAACGCTAACCTGCAGAGGGCTGTGTATATCTTTGCAGTCAGGCAAAAACCAGAACAAATTAAATACTATGACTATTACATTTGGAACTTCTTGACAGTCATAGGTGGTATACACTCTTACAAACTGGGCCAGTTTTGGTGAGGAATGCAATGAAGAGAGACTACTCAATGCAGGAGCAATTATATTATGCATGTCATAAATTTAATTTAGCTATGACATTACTAAAAACCCTATTTGTTTGTGCACAAAAGTTACCTTTTCCACCACCGGATGTGTTATTACCAAAAACAAAAGGAGAGGCAGTACCAAGGTGACCATTTTGTTACACGACCTAAACCGGGACACTTACGCTGCAGCCTATTTACAGGCCTACAGCCTTACACTAATCCCTGCGGCCTACATGTGGAACATGCCTTGCAACACTAAATTCAAATATTCTGGGGGACATCTTTACAAAAATAGGGACAAATTTTAAATATTCCTTTTCTAACCTTAGAAAGTTGCTAGAATAACAGGATTTTGTGTTAGCATGCATTTTCTGAAGGATATGAAGCCTACAACTCAAAAGTATGACATTATTTAGTTGGTTCAGTCCTCATTGATTTACCAGAAAACCATCATTTTTATGAGGATCAGAAGCAGACCAAAAATATGAGGCAAAAATCTGGACATTCTGGACAGTTGAGAGGTATGCTATGCACCAAGGGAATTGACTATATGGGTAATTTGCCGAGAAAATCATTTTCTTCTCTGTTCATTACCAGTGTGTCTGCTACGCAGAACACATTCCATGGAATCCACATGGTGTGATACTGGGTGAGGAAGGGTCACAGGGCAGTAAATAATGGGAGAGGCAAAGGACAAAACATAGGGACACGTTTTAAATATTGCTTTTACAAACTTAGAAAGTTGATAGAATAACAGGTTTTACATTAGCACAAATTTTCTGAAAGGTATTAAGTCTGAAACTTAAATGTCTGTCAATATTTTCTGACTTAATCAGTCAATGGTTTGCCAACTATTTGATGGAAACCATTTTGAGAAATGGACCAAAAATATGAAGCAAATATCTGGACATTCTGCAAAACATCTGTGCAGTTAAGAGCATACCTCTCAAGTTCCCAGCACAAGAAATCTGGACAAAGCCAAAAATAATGGGGGGACAAAGGCCCAAAAATATGGATACACTTTAAATATTGCTAATACAAACTTAGAAAGTTGCTAGAATAAAAGGTGTTGTGTTAACATTAATTACCTGAAGGATATGGCGCTCAAATGTCGAATTATTTAGTGACTTCAACCCTTAATGACTTACAAGAAAATCACAAGTTTTATGAGGAACAGACTTAAAATACGAGTCAAAAATCTGAGAAGTATGGTTAAGAGGTATGATCGAGAGAGAAAGCGAGAGACTGTGTATGTGAGAGATTGGGAGAGAGTGAGGGCAATCGTGAGTTAATGCATGTATGAATGAGGAAGTGAGTGTGTGTGTGAGAGCAATCGTGTGGGAGTGAATGCATGTATGAATGAGGAAGTGAGTGTGTGTGTGTGTGTGTGTGTGTGTGTGTGTGTGTGTGTGTGTGTGTGTGTGTGTGTGTGTGTGTGTGTGTGTGTGTGTGTGTGTGTGTGTGTGTGTGTGTGTCAGAGAGAGAAAGAGATGAGTGAGAGTGATCCCTGGGAGGAGCATCAAGAGGTTTGACTACCTAACAGTCTGCAACACTTGTATTTCATTTAAATTTGTTTTGGGGGGCCAGTAAGCATTTGCTAAAGTAATCCGTTCTGCCATCCAGTAAACACAGATCGATACATACCTGCCCAGCTCCTCTTCTTATCATGGATATAACTCTCCCACCACCTGCCTTGTCTATAGTCTGACTGTGGGCCTAGCAGTATCTTTTGTCATTGACGAAACTGCCTGAAGTTTTTGTTTTGGCTCACTCACTGAAGCAGCACTATGAATGCAAGAAACCATTCAGACTAAACCGGGACATTTCTGCATCCCAAAGACAATGTTTGGGATTCCAGGACAGAGACTTCCAAACTGGGACTGTCCTGGAAAAACTGGGACCATTGGTCACCTTGGGCAGTACTGAAATTCTGAACTATCAGTCATGAACCAATGTGCAGTGGTTCTACTACTTTTGCACATAAAATACAACAGGTGTGTGTGGAGGGGGACAATGCAGAGAAGGTTACTACAGGGGGAGTAACTATAAAGCAACATGGCTTTCAACATTAAAAGTACAATGGTTTAAATTGTTAGTATTGTTTATTGCCATAGTACTTTTTTTCACTTGGTTCTGATGTTTAGCTTAAACTGGTTGATTACAGCAAAGCTTATTTTATTTTTTTTTTAATTACTACGGCGTATAGACTGAACTGAACTGAATAATGCCATTTATGAATGGAAAATATAACCCTGCATACTGTACTAGGAGTGCTGTCCTGCAATGCTAGTGTCTGCAAAGACAATAAGTGACACAGATAAAAAGATACACCTGGCAGAATGCAACATGAACAATGGTGTTCTCAAACCCAGGTCACTTTTTAAACAGCTCAAAATGGTTAAACACTTGTTTATCTGACTAGCAGGACATACTATTAGCTCATGCATAGTATAGCATATCATTTACAATGTATGTCATGGAGATATAACTGAGCGAGCCACTCAGTAACAGAATACCGTGCTTTAAAGTAGTTAGACCTTAAGTATTCACAATGATGCATGTACGTGTAAACTGCATGGAATGCAAAGAGATAAAGATAATAGAAAACAGCACAATTGTTTTTCAATGCAGATTAGCTTTGTAAGTATTAACTATATGCATTAAAGTGATGCATTACTAAGTACCAAAATGTCAGTATAAACAGTGCACACTGTTAACAAGTGTAGTAAGACAGTTGACTACATTATCATTTGTGTAGTACAAAAATTGCATCTGCAATTTTCAGCACCAAAGAGTTGGCAAGTATGAAGAAAGGCATATAGGTCTGTTTTATAAGGAAAAATCAATGTAAGACCAGTTAAAATGGGTTATCATCTTACATCATCGCAGATGGAATAAGTGATTAATTGAAATTTGGGAAGAATGGAGACAGGATGTTGAAGTGAACACGGACATGATGTGATAAGGATATCAATAAAAGTATTATATGTATATAATATATATATATATATATATATATATATATATATATATATATATATATATATATAGTTCCCCTTCAGAAGGTCGAATGGCTGAAATCTCGAAATGCATATGGTCGAGACCATATACTCGAAATTTCAGAAGCTCGACCTTCTGAATGGGGATCGGCATACAGTGCAAAAAGGGAGATTTCCCTTTCATCACTGTAGTGCGATCTCGGAGTTGGTATAAATAAGTAGCGAGGTGTGATGGGTGCAGGGGGGCTTGCTCCCCTGCAGAAACATTGTTTTGTGTTTCGTTGTTTTTTTTTCCCTTTCAGAAGGTTGAGCTTCTGAAATTCAACTATATGGCTTCGGCCATATGCATTTCGAGATTTCAGCCGTTTGACCTTCTGAAGGGGAACTATATATATATATATATATATATATATATATATATATATATATATATATATATATATATATATTTATTTATAGATAGATAGATACATATACATATATGGGTCCTAGTTTGAATAGCAAAAGTACTTTTAATCAAGTTTTTCCCAATCACCAATGCAGCACATTTAGCTATCTTGTCAAAGAACAGATGCAATAAAATGACTGTATTGGCACATGTTCATTATAAACCTGCTGCTTACAAATTCGATTTTTGGAAATTTAACATTTTCATTGTTAGCAGCTTGGAGAGGCATACAACTTATATTCTCATCACTTACAGGTCAGTGAAAAAAATCCCATTTTTTTAGTACAGCATTATTAGTTATTCAATACTTAAAATGTGCCATTCTTCCCCATTTAAAACAGATTTATTTTACTTACTGACATTTTCTGGAGGTCTGCAGGTACTTGTATCTTTATACTTACAGGTTTAGTTTGCTTAGTCTAAAGGCTTCAGTAGCTGTTATATCCAAAAGCCCTGGTGAGACATCAAATCCAAGCTATAGCATTCCATACTGTAGCCATGACTTACACGATTCCTCAAGCTACATCCCTTATATTTTAGAGCCAAAGGGCCCAACAATTTTTACAATAACTGAAGATCAATTCCTTGCTCACCTCAAACTCTCTGCATTCTTTCTTATTACAGCTGACCCTGAATATGCAAAGCCCTGATCATATTTTAACCTGGGTCTGTGCTTGCCTTTTTATCTTATTACAATATCTTTATATAGTCAATTCATCTACAGTTTAATATCATATCAAGTGATTTCAAAGGTTGTGATTTGGTGCATAACTGACACCTTTTTTTACCAAAGTGTCTGGTATATTTTTCCTACTAGCTGCTCTTCCTACCTTTACACTTAATGAGATAAAAGTGAATTGTACATATTAGATATCATAAATGCTATAAACAAATGGCTATGTGACTATGCTGTATAAACCTTCGCAGATGCATGAGTTACAGCTCATACATTTCGAGTTGTCTGTAGCTGATGCCCAGTAAGACATTAATTCATTGTACCAGCAGCATGTTATGACTTTCATTTACGAGATTAATTAATATGAATGTATGTATTTAAATTACTTAGGTTTTTTTGTAAATAAGCTATTTCCTCTGTAGAGCTTTTCATGCCAGGCCTGCACTCAAACTTGGGCATAACCCAGTGGACAACCTGTATAGCAGGACATAAATAAAATAAATAAATAATATTCAATTTAAACGTTATGAGCATATACCTTGAAGAAGCATCATTCTGCACTAAAGGCCGGAAACTACATATTAAATAGCTGAACACAAAGGGCACTCAGTTGTACTGGATGGTGGTCAGAAATGCTTTGACAACAAATGATGAATTGGTTTTCTTATTAAACTTATTTATGATCTCTTTGCTATGCAAATAAAAATTCTATAAAAGAACACATAAGTATTCAGAAGCCTTTTGCAGTTATTTAAAGAACAACTCCACCAAACTGTCTAGCCGTGTTTATCCATTTTTCTTCCTGTTAAACCAGCACTAAGAATGTGCCATACAAATAAAACATCATTTAAGAGTAATTCAGTTTGTTCTAAGCATGGGTATTGTTTATTTTTGTGAAGTCCTGTTTTATTTATTTATAGTAGTTGTGCCACTGTCTATTACATTGCAAAAGCAAGGAGAGTAGGTACATCACAAACACACATTTCTCTAAAGAAAATAAAGCAATTAGGGTTAGGTCACATAGCTATGGAACCAATAAAATCACTTAAAATGTTGTTCAGATGAGTACCATCAGTCACGTTACCAGCATGGTATTTCAGACAGAGATTTAGCTTGGAGCTACAATTCTGATCCTGAACAAATGAAACTGTTTGATGGTTAGCATTCAGCTGTACCAGAACAAGATACAGAGTTTCTTCCCATCACATATCATTTCCCTTCCCTCTAATCCATGTCTAAGTGTGTTACATCCAATATTTGCATATTAGTTGGAGGTTGGAGTTGGAGGTTGGAGAATTGCAAGATGATGTGCAGCTGGATACAGAAGAAAAAGGGAAACTGCTCATGTGAAGCATTAATGCAGATAGTTCCATGTACTGAGAGGTGAACTTAATATACGCAATATGAAGCAAACTGGAATGACAGATGTTTTGCAGAGCTGGTTCAATCAAATGAAAGAATTTAGGAGGCTGTCATTCAAAGAAGGTAGGCAGAATGATTGATGTGTGAAAGTGCAAAGAAAAAGACACTTGATAGCTATTTCATTTGGAATGATCTCTTGAAAAAATTGTGATTAACACCAAAGAGTTTAGGGCATGTACCTTTAAGTAGAATGAAATGCACTACATTGCAGCATTTAAAAGTGATGCAGGCTTATTATTTATTTACTTATTTTTGAAATAATTTAAGGAAGTGACAAAAAATGAACTTGGGTGGAATTTTCTTATTAGGATTGATGAAGCAGTAAAAAAGAGACCTTTAGAGATACAGTTTAAAAGGGGATTGTGGGAAAACATGACATATTAGACAAAATGAAAATGCATGACTGCAGAGAAAAACTGAGAAAAATAAGGATACACTGAGGAAATAAAAATGTTAGTATGAACAGTGAGTTGATTTGAAAATACTTAGAGACAATTTTTGTCTTACTGAGAATTTTGTGAATTTTAATTGAAAAAGATTTAGTAAAATACCAAGGCCAACTCATAAAATGTTATATTTGTAATAAAGGATTATGTGGGCAAAAATATGATAAAAGAAAATATAAAATCTATGAGAAATGAAGGCACTTTACCTGCAAATGGACAAATAAGACATGGAGAGAGACTAGAGTAACAGAAGGAACAGAAAAGAAAGGAAAGTGAAGATATTGAAAATTACGTAGAGAAAGGAAAAATATGAAGGAAGTACAACAGAGGAAGTAGAATGGAATATAACAGAGATTATGGAAATAATACTAGAAATAACCCCAAAGCATACAATGGGAATCCTATATGACACCAAATGTACATGCACAGAAATCCCTGGATTTTGTAAACACAAACTCCCTGGACCAAATAGTCAATACACCAACCAGGGGTCCAACCATACTGGATCTAGTCAGACCACAAAATGGTCTCCTTTGAAGTAAAAATAAAACCTGGACCCCCAGCTAAACCTGGAATATTCAGGAACTATTCTAAGGCTAACCCCCTGCTATTAAGTGAGAACCTGGCAAAATTTCAAGCCCCCTATTCAGAACTGTTCACAGAAATCTTGTACAAGCATGTTAATAGCTGCACAGAGGCAGCTGTACCCACCAGGAAGAAGTACAGAACTACCTCAAAAAACAAGCCACCCTGGTGGAATCACAAATTCAGTTGACTGTATAACAGGTAGAAGAAAATCATGGCAAAAATTATGAGGTGCACCCCCCAGCAGGATAAAAGAGCTCTCAACAAACTCAGAGGACAAATAACGTTTACCAACTTTGCACACAAGTTTACACACCCCTGTTAAAATGACAGGTTTTTGTGATATAAAAAATTAGACCACAATAAATCATTTCAAAATGTTTTCCACCTTTAATATGACCTATAACCTGTACAATTCAGTTGAAAAACAAACAAGTCTGTTAGGGGAAAAATTTTAAAAATAAAAAACATACAATACACTGGTTGCATAAGTGTGTACACACACCCTTAAACTAATACTTTGTTGAAGCATCTTTTGATTTAATTACAGCATTCAGTCTTCTTGGGTAGGGTTCTATCAGCATGGCACATCTTGACTTGGCAATATTTCCCCAGTCTTCCTTGCAAAAGTGCTCCAAATCTGTCAGATTGTGAGGGCATCTCTTGTGCACAGCCCTCTTCAGGTCACACCACAGACATTCAGTTGGATTTAGGTATGGGCTCTGGCTAGGCCATTCCAAAACTTAAATTTTCTTCTGGTGAAGCCATTCTTTTGTTGATTTGGATGTATGCTTGGGGTCATTGTTGTGTTGAAAGGTGAAATTCCTCTTTATCTTCAGCTTTCTAGCAGATGCCTGTAGGTTTTGGGCCAAAAGTGACTGGTATTTGGAACTGTTCATAATTCCCTCCACCTTGACTAAAGCCCCAGTTCCAGCTGAAGAAAACCAACCCCAAAGCATGATACTGCCTACATGGTGTAAGGGCCTTTTCGTTTAACTGTACGTTAGCACCACTTAGTTTCACGCAAACCTGCACAAACCCACTTAAAGCTGCTCAAAACTGCCTTAACCACTCTGTATCCAACAGTACTTGTTCGGCCTATAAACAAAATAAACAGCCTTTGCAGGTCTTGAAACCAGGACCCTGTACACTGTCAAAGCAGTTAACCACTAAGCCATCAGAGCTGTGAAAATGCCTGTTGTTTTTGCAAATATATCATTCAGTACACATACTGCATAGTAGTGAACAACTGCTTTGACTTCTACAATTCTTTAGTACATGTAAGTGAAAATAGTGTTGAATCAGTCATGTTTTTATATCTAAATACACAGATATCAGATAAACAGGGTGGGATACATCTAGGAAGGTATATACAACACTCATGTTTACACATAACAAGGATACGGATTTTATATATATATATATATATATATATATATATATATATATATATATATATATATATACACATATGTAGATATATGTATACATGTACATACACACACACACACACACACACACACATATATACACAGAACTCCTTAGTGCAAGACGTGTGGACCAAGCCTGATAAATGGGATATTTCTAGCCAAGAAAATGGGGATATCACACAAATACTGGAATAGATAACCTCACACAGTTGATGCAGTCACACCCTCCTGTCTGTCCTAACACATATTAACTGGAAGAGCAGAGGTCCCAAGCCCGCATACTTCCCACTAGTTAGTGACATACATCTTCACAGCATCCCACTGCTTTTTCAAAAATACACAACACTTATAGTGGCCAGGCAACAGTACATCTGACAAATATCTGGGCATAACATCACACTAGGTAAATACACTGAGCTACTAGGCATGTCACAAAGCACTGAGTAAACTACAGGCAGACTGCCACAACACTGACCCAAGTTTCCTATGGGGGAATACACATGTACTTGCAAATATATCAAGCACTACAGGCATGTAACAGCATGAAGTAACAGACACCAGTGTGAAAGTGCATACCCACAGCCAATCTCAACACAGTCACAGTCACATTATAGTAAGCCTAATTAATAGTACAGTATATGGACTGTGTGAACAAAACCATCCTCATATTTGCCACTCACACACTAACCCTACCTAGACTGGCCCAATACACAGTGTAGTCTGATGCCTGACTGTGGTGTGGGACATGTCTTCGTCTGGCCCTACAAACATATACACTGATAGGCTACCGGAAGCTGGAGCAACTTGCAACATCAGACAGAACAGGACCAAGTACACTGACATCTACTACAGTCTGTACACAGGCCAAGTAACATATTCCCAATACACTGCTACACAGTACTGACATTCTGTCAACAATCACCATAAGAAAACAGACCTCACTACTGTACAGACTACAACAGAATGTCCAGGTTTTGTCCTCAAATATAAGGCTTACTATAGATAACATGCTTAGCAGTCTGATATCTCACAGGCCTATCAGGTATGATGTCAGTAAATAACGATATACTGTACATATGCACATCATACTGCATGACATATGGGCAAAGGGTGACAGACTTGGGGGACAGAGGCACAAACAGGGCCAATATTGGCATATTGCTGTGATAAACTGAGAAAATTCCTGGTGTAACAGGGTTTGTTGTGACATATCTATTCAGAGGGATATGGAGTCAGTAGCTCACATGGATGTCATCATGTACTGACTGCAATCATCAGAGTATGCTACTGCATTTCTAAAGAATGGAAATGTGTGAGTAACACTCCACATGTAAGACTCCAAACTCTGGCCAGTCTGCAGGTAGCCTTACAGGTGAGAGTTTTCTCAACCACAGAACACTGGCATGCCAGACTTTAAATCATGTAGACCAGCCATATCCACACAAACCTTGTTAAACCAACACTACTTCAAATGTAGAACAGCAATACTTACATTCTGTCCCCATGTCTGGAACATCCCCCTCCTGTTTGTTGGCCTGTCTCCATGGTGTATGTTGTAAGAGGTATTTCCAACTACCCTTTGTGATGCTGTTTGTCAGACACCCACATGAAGTCTTGTTCACAGTGAAGGAAAAGGGCCAACACCCACATGAAATGCTTAGTTATAAGAGTGTGTTTCCATGCAATTGGCTATAGAAATGATACCACAGCTAGCCAGGTACAGAACAATGATACCACAGCTGTTCTACATGCAATTATCAAGTGGGGGACTGCAATTCATGCACAGGCCATCAGCTGATCATGAGCATTAGTTCCTAAACTCAAGCTGCTGCCTATGCAAAACAGATACACTTTTCCACATCCACCAGAGAGTGAGAGAAAGAGAGAGAGAGAGAGAGACAGAGACAAAGTAAGAATGAGTAAGAGAATAAGAGCCAAGTGTGTTTCTGTATGATCTGTGGGTGGAGAGTGGTACCTGGGTATTATAACTGTTGCCTACATTGTTTACTAATCCATACTGTCACATAGTAATTGCACATGGCTGTATACATTTATGGCTGAGGATTGTCTACAACAACCTCTACAGTGTTTCAATACTGTTGGCCTTGTAATGTGGACATTGGGACATATAGGTCCTCAATATAATGATGTAGCAAAACCCACGCTGCAATGGATTCTGTCATCACACAATCACCCCAACACCCACACAGGATACTGATGACACACACTTACCAGTACTGAGTTTCAAACCCCTACCTGACTATATATTGCTCTTCCAGTGTTGCGCAGTTATTGCACGTGCCACAGAGCTTACATGTTGAAGAGCTGTCCAAATGTATCTCTGAAGGTGAGTGACATCAGCAACAGTGCTAAAGGAGGGATAAGGGAAGTGTAGTAAGTGTGAATGTCCACAAAATTAGGTGTCAACACAGACACACACACTCTCTCAGAGAAACACACACATCATCACAGTTGGCAGGATCAAGATTAGAACTCTTACCTAACTAGTTTGCTATACTACAGTATTACACAGTTATCACAAGCGTCACAGAGCTTACAGAGCTGAAACATTGCCAAAGGGTTATTTCAAGGTGAATGACATCAGCAGGCATGCTAAAGTAGGGCAATGGGAGGCGTAATGAGTGTGAATGGCTTCAAAATCATTCATCTCTCTACACACACACACACACACACACACACACACACACACACACACACACACACACACACACTTGCCAGTACTGAGATGCATAGGTTCATTGCTTCACAGGTGTGTATTAGGTGAATGGGCCTGACGGTTGTACAAGGCAAGGCAAAGGGAATACCTTGGCATCTGGCCACATGACAATAGTCTCCAGTGTGGCCCAGGGGTGTAGTCCCTGAAGTGATCCCCAGGGGTGGATATTGTATTCACCATCCACTCATCTGGGTTACTACTGTGGGTGGCCAGTGTTATGCACTGCTTCCCATGTATGTGATCTATAATCCATAACATAGACAGTGTCTGGGTTGTGCACGTCCCACATGCATGTTCTTTGATATGTGGAAGTGTGCTTGAGTTCTCTAGGGCATGTTGTGTGGACAGATTGTTATCTTCTGATGTAGCATTCCTGACCACATTTGGTGAGACCTGGCTACGTAACTGAGGTTGTGCTTGCACCTACATTGACAGTATGATACTGGTATTCAGTGGAGTTTGTGGCATCTGTCCATACAGGACATGTGTATAAGGCATGGTATTCCCTTTGTGGGTTACGTTTGCAGACTCTACAGTTGTTGTAGGTGTCCAGTGGGGAAAATAGCAAAATGGCCACTGTAAGCATTTATTTGCCTACTGCGGGGATGGAACAGGGTGCCATGTCCTTTTACTTGCTGGATAACACACACTCAGTCAGTAGATGTAACACATCAAAGTACATTCTGATGTCAATGGCACTGTTGTGGTCAACAGGCATGTAGTCCACTGCAATCACACCGTGGTCACTATCTGTGAGGCAATATGCAAGGAACTACCAATATAGTGGTTGTTGCCTGGCCAAATGTGTTTGTGTATGAGACATGGGTGGAGAGTGTTCTCTGAGTAACAGAAGGGTTTCTATATTGTTCACCAAGCCATAATGTCACATGTAAGGCTATAGATTGTTTAAACCAGCCTCTCCAGTGTTTGACATCTGTTGCCCTTGTAAGGTGGACATTGTGACATATACTAAGTCCTTGACATAATAATTTAGCAAAACCCACCCCACAATGGATCCTGTTATTATACAACCACAGCAATCTCCACACAGAATACTGATGACGACACACACACACACACACACACACACACACACACACGCACACACACACACACTTGCCAGTACTGAGATTCAAACCCCTACCTATGTATTGCTACCATAGTGTACTGCATTTATCGCATGCTCCATAGAGCTTATAGGATGGATGTTGTCCCAAGGTACTTCTAAGGTGAGGAACATCACCAGCCCTTGTAAATACTGGCATTGGGTGATGTAGTGGATGAGAGATCCCAAAAATAATTTGACCCTACACACACATTTATATTTGCCAGGAGTGAGGTTCAAACTTCTATCTAACATTCTTTATGGACCATTATGTTATGCATTTACCACATGCACCACTGATCTGACATGGTTTAGGGTTGGCAACAGGTAATTCTAAGGTGGATGATATCTGCAGGACTGCTAAAGTCAGGATATGTGATGTGTCCTGGGTGTAAATGGGGCCAATATCTTTGAGGTACAGACATACATGTGTACACACACAAAGAATTGCCACAAATGAGATTCAAACCCATACCTATGTAGTTACTGCTACTACATTGTTCCGCATTTCACACAAAGACTTGCTACAGATGAGATTCAAACCCATGCCTATGTAATTACTGCTACTACATTGTTCCACATTAATGACATGCACCATGGAGCTTACATGCTGTAGAGCTTTCCAAAGGTATCTTGGAAGGTGACTAACATCAGCAGCAGTGCTAAAGGAGGGTAAAGGGAGAGTAGTAAGTGTGAATGTCCATAAAATCAGGTATCTTTAAAGACACACACACACACACACTCTCACACACAAACACACACAGTTGCCATGTATGGGTTTAGAACTCATACCTAATTAATGTGCTACACTATTATATTATGCAGTTATTGCAAGCACCACAGAGCTTATATGTTGGCAAACTCCCCACAGGTATCTCTGAGGGTGACTAACATCAGCGGCAGTGCTAAAGGAGGAGTAAGGGGAGAGTAGTAAATGTGAATGTCTGTAAAATCAGGTATCATCAAAGACACACACACACTCTCTCACACAGACGCACAGTTTCACAGTTGCCATTTTGGGTATTAGAACTCCTACTTAACTAGTATGCTACACTATAGCATTACGCAGTTATCGCAAGTGCCATGGAGCTTATATCTTTGCGAGCTCTCCACAGGTATCTTTGATGGTGACTAACATCAGCGGCAGTGCTAAAGGAGGAGTAAGGGGAGAGTAGTAAATGTGAATGTCCATAAAATCAGGTATTATCAAAGACTCACAAACTCCCTCACACAAACACACATAGTTTCACAGTTAACATCTCGGGGATTAGCACTCCTACCTAATTAGTATGCTACACTATAGTGTTAAGCAGTTATCGCAAGTACGATGGCATTTATGGGGCTGGCATTTGTCCAAAGGTTTATTTCAAGATGACTGACATCATCAGGGTTGCTAGAGTATGGCAATGGGAGGTGTAGTGACTGTGAATGGCCTCAAAATCATTCATCTACACACACACACACACACACACACACACACACACACACACACACACACACAGTTTCACAGTTGCCATGTCTGGGATTAGAACTCCTATCTAACTAGTATGCTACACTATAGCACTGTGCAGTTATCACAAGTGTCATGAAGCTTATGGGGCTGGTACATGTCCAAAGGGTTATTTCAAGGTGACTGACATCAGAAAGCTTGCTAAAGTAGGGCAATGGGAGGTGTAGTGACTGTGAATGGCCTCAAAATCATTCATCTACACACACACACACACACACACACACACACACACACACACACACACACACACACACATACACACACACACACACACACACACACAGTTTCACAGTTGCCATGTTTGGGATTAGAACTCCTGCCTATTTTTCTGCTCTACAGTATTACACATGTATCACATGTGCCATGCAGCTTATGGGGCTGAGATTTGGCCAAAGGGTTATTACAAGGTGACTGACATCAGAACGAGTGCTAACCTGGGTAATGGGAAGTGCAGTGTGTGTGAATGGGCCATAAACCATTCCTCTGGAAATACACACACGACACTAAGTCACACACAACTTTACGATACAAATATATGCAAATGCTAGATGAATATTGATTTGTACTATCGTGTTACACAATTATCACAAGCACCACAGACACTATAGGGCTGAGGGCTACCAAAAGCAATGTCTACAGTGATTGACATCAGCATATCATGTGATATTGGTCAACTGGGTGTGTGGTGGGTGGGACAGGCCTCAGGATGGAAATCTCTCTGTCACTTTCTATCTCTCTCTTCCCCACATTTCTATGTGTGTATGTTTGACATATTATAGTGTGTTGGCCTTGGATATGTGTGAGTACTCCTATCCAATGTGTGTGCAAAGCATGAATGGTGTACAATGTGGTGTGTGTGCACATACATCTGTGACTGACAGATATGTATAGTCCATTGTGTTGTGAGACATGGGCTTCCTTTCTCCAAGTGTAGGAGCATGCCCAGTATGACCTTCTGTATTGAGTGTGTGAATCCATTCCAGGTAGGTTGTACTCCAGTCCAGGATTTGGTGTTCTACATCTACAGTTAGCAACCTGTTTCTGCAGGATATTTGTAAATAGGTTGACGATATGGAGTCACAATGGGTGACAGATAGTGGGATACTGTAACTGTGTCTGTGCTGCTTTTGTTGCATGGTTGGTGTTAGCAAAGATATTCAGACATATGTACTGTTTTACACTGTGATGTATTATGTCAACTACTGACAGATATACTTATTTGCTCACAATTATTTCATGGGAAATACAAGATGAATGAAGCTGTGTCCAGTATTGTGGTCTGCAGCCTACATATTCTTGCACACTCATGCCATTCTGGAGGGGTAGCTGCAGACAATTGCTGATGGGTCTGTGTAAATGTTCCAGCACCTTGATACTGTGGTAGCTGAGGATCCCCTGCTTGTACATATATCGATGTAACAGAATGGCCATATCCTGCTGTGGCCATACCTCTCAGCTGTACAGATTCACCCAGGTTACCCAGAGGCAGGGCTCATATATCTGATCAGTTCCCATTCACATTGTGGTTTACAAACAGGTTTATAGCCACCCATTACTGGGTTTGCAGGCAGGGGTAGTATGGGCCCACATCAGAGTTTCAGACTTCACACACTCCATAACGTCCATGCTTCTACACCCTCCACTTTTTATTCTATCCTCTTCCTAACATTATGTGAGAGATATCTGAGAAGTATCCCTATAGTTGTCCCTTTATCCCCGTGGTATTTAGGTGTTGGTCCACAGTTCATGCAGTAGTACATGGTGGGCATGTTACTGAGATTTGTCAACATGGCCTTGCATTTGTCTTCTGTGGAATCTGTTATGTTGTTAGTTGGGACCCCATGAGATAACATACATTGGCAGTGCGGGTGAGGCACAGGCCTTTGACAGAGGACTATAGGGCATTTGGTAGTGATGCAGGCCATCTGTAGCAGTGCAGTCTGTCACTCCTACATTCCCAAGCTGTGAGCCACTGTATTCCCTGGGGTGACAGGGTAAGTGTGCGAGGTATTAATCGCAATAGTTCCTGTCAATATTAATCCATTGGTCTGGATGCTGGCAGGGTGCTGCTTACAGCTAGGGACATACCTACAAAGGACACCTTTTCAGCATGCTGCATTCTGTGGTTATTCCCATACAGAAGTGCGGGTCATACTGTAGTCATTCCCAGCAGCAGGGATATGACCTGTGATAAACCTATGGCTGATGGTGGGGTGAGCGGACTGCATGTGTGATATGGAAGCTTCTTGCAGCTGACTCACAGATATACCTGGGACATTCCCCTTATGCTCCCCTGTGTGGGGACATAGGCAGTCTCTCATTACTTCTTAACTGTGCCTTCTGTGGTCTGCCAGTGATTTCCCAGACTACATCAGTATTCCATACTACACAGACAACTAATGTGCTGCTAACCTGTATGTACAGTTCCAAAAGTGAGTGCAGTTGACAGTTACATTTTATGTACTTTGTCTAGGATACTTCCATCTGCGTACTGTGTGTATGTCTGGGCCCATATTCATGGCATGTCCATCTTTCAGATGGTGACAGATATTGACATCTGGACAGTGAGTATGGATGACTGCTGACATGGGTATTACTGAGACACAACCCTCATGCCTACATGTTGACCACTTCCAGACAATATTGAACACACTACACCCTAACACATGGACCCCTGCATATTGTACACATGCAACAATCTATCCTGTAAATTGGGCCATCTCAGGTAATCTGTGCTTCACTGTTATTAAACCCACATGTACTTGTTACTGCATTTCTACACAGGATTGTGGGGGTCACACCTAACAACCGTAAACATTTGCTATGACTGTACTGGTATTTCAGGTACTTTGTTGGCTTCCATTTCGTTTTGCATTCTGACCTATCATGCAGACTAGAGGCATATCAGCAGAGTACAAATCTTAGGTTTTATTGACCTACATTTCAGTTTCTGATTTCTTACCCTTCACAACAAACATACAACTGCCAGACCAGTTGCTGTCTGTCTGTGTTGGTCTGGAGGGGGGCCTGTTTCACATTGCCATCAATTGGAGGCCTTAGTACAGCCTTTCTTTATGGTCATCTGCACCTGTCCTGTTGGCTGAGGCTGGTGTTGGGTATGTGAGCCTCACTGACATGCATGTCCTGTGGACACACATTTGGGCCACCACATGCACTGCAGTGGGATTTGTCACCTTGTCTAGTACTGCCAAATTTGTTGACAGCAGTATTTGTTATGGATTTTATGCTGTCCATATAGGTGTCCACTATCTGCTGCCATCCCATTCAGCCACCTGATTCCCTTGCATGCTCACATCCATACCATAGATACAATTAGCAGAAGATAATACTCCATTCAGCAATTAATAGGAAGAGTGACTTACCTTGTGTTTGTGCCAGTACTGAGGATGGTGCTGGAGGGCTGACTATGTCGGATGCACATAGTACACTCCCTATACATGCTAAAGCAGAGGTAGTGTCATATTTGGCATCCCTTTTTTTGTATGTGCAAGTAAGGGAGAGGTGTCATTCACTGGGTCCCTACCATTTCAGCATATGTGCTTAGTGTTTCGTATTTGCCAAAGCCTGGGCATACTGGGTATGCCTCCTTCTGCCTACATGGGCAGGCTCAGTTTGTTCCTCCTCCGAGTCCCTCTGTGCCTGTGATGGCCTTGGCAATGGTGGGGTCTGTGTGGCCTTGCCCCATGCTGTTCTTGCTGCAGCTGTTTCCGCAGGATCTCATTGTGTAGCATGGCACATACAATGAACATTTGTGTACATGTAGCTGGAGAGTACTGCAAGGCTTCACTGGATATGTCCAGGCAGCAGAACTGTGAATTGAGCATCCCAGACACACGTTCTACGATTATGGTTTGTGCGTGTGCATCATTATGGAGTTCTTGTTCGGGTGTGTATGTATTTCTGATGGGTGTCTTCAGCCACGGCTCCAGTGTGTATCCAGCATCCCCCACTAGGTGGCCATATGGGATGACCCCACTGGCAAATGTCTGGTACAGCTGTGTCATATGCCAGATGTAGGAGTCATGATAGCTTCCATGGCTGCCAGCACACACATTCAAGATAATGCCATGGGCATTGCACATAACCTGGAAGTTGATGGAGGGGAAGCCCTTGCAGTTTATGTAGACCCTACCCTGCTCACTGGATGGTGCTTTGATGTGTATGTGTGTACAGTCTATTGCACCCACTACCTCAGGCTATTCTGCTATTTGGTGGAAGAGACGCATATTGCTGGTCAACGCCTCACGGGTGTTGAGGAAATATGTGTGCTCACCAGCATGTGCTGACATGGCATCCAAGAAATGGTGGAGTACCCTGGATGCTGATGCCTGTGAGATCCCCATGATATCCCCAGTTGGCCTTTGGAAGGTACCTGTGGCTAGTATTCTTAAATCTACACATACCTTGGTATCCACTTGGATGGGTTCCTCTCTGTTGGTTCTGTGTGTGAGGTGTGGCTGGCACAGCTCAACAATTTGCTGTAGAATGTCCCTGTCCATCCTACAGCATTCCACTATCCCCAGCTCGTGTAGCCCTTCGTGGGTTACCCTGGGTCTGTACACTCTTCTCCTCATCCTCACTGTGGGTTGGTCATCAGCATTCACATCCTCACCACCCTCAGTCTCTTCCACATATTGATGTATGACAGCAACAGCATCCCTTAACATTTTGTTAGATTAGTCAGGTAAAATTTCCCCATCTGTCTACACCAGTGGTGTAGTTTATGGGAAAAAACAGAGTGAAAGGTGTTTGCGTAGTTTATAGTAGTGTGCTGGGCTGGGCTGCTGCCTGTGTAATTGGCTGATTCTGATGCATTTCACCTGCCAGCTATGCTGGTTCTCCTTGATTGCCTTCTTACTGCTGTGTTCCCTTCCCATTGCTTTCCCATTTAAGCCCTGAGGCACTGTCTTTCCGTTTAAGCCCCAAGGCACCCCGCACATACCCAGTGCTCAGATGTAAACAGATCTGCCATTTACTGTGTTTTTTGTTTGTTTCAAATCCGGTGCATGGCACGGACACCCATTTAGGCAATGTAAACACTGCTAGGCAGCCTCAGACACACCCACTTCCTTAGCTGTGCATAGCTAAGGGCAAACACAGGCCACAGAGCTCCAATAAGCTTACAGCATGCCTGACACTCCCCCTGATGAGTTCATTTACTTTTTATACTTATACCATGGTGTTGCTGCATCTACATGGTTGCGCGCAAGCTAACACTGAGAGGAATTCTGTGATTCAGTATCAATCCACTTATTTGCATAAAACGGAATGCTAATTCATAGTTACCACACTCACATTAAGCCTCCCCCCTTAGCAACCACTATTACATGGTATTGTTGTCTTATACTTGCCATTGACTATCATGGAAAAATGCTGATTTGGGTTTAAAGGCTTATTTTCAACTTTCTTTTCATATTTTCAGGCCGATCCCATTTGCTCAATGCTGCCCTATGCTTAAACAGCTGAAATTGGCCAAAAAAAGAATAAAAGTTATTTTTTTATAATTTTGCAACTATTTCCCATACCAATGGCTATATATTTGGCCATTGGCATGCCTACTATATTGAATACATGCTTTCTTTGGAGCTGTCATTCTTCCGTTTTGTAAATTGTAGAAATGTATTCGGTTAGTAACTGAATACATTTCTGCGGGTTACACTATTCCTGCACAGATGCTTGCCTGCTTCCTGGATTGCTAATTCACCTCATATGAATGGTTTTCACCAGCAAATGGGGTAATTAGCATATAGCAGTTGTGTCCGTGCAGGAATAGTGTAGGAGCACTCGTGCACATCCCAGGAGCTTGTTCCTCGATCACTCGTCGGCCATATTGCATGCAGCAGCTCTTGCACTATTCCTGCACACCATGCAGAGCTTGCTGAATCCTGGGGCTGGCATTTTAACAGGGGTGTGTAAAGTTTTTATGTCCACTGTATGTAACATTTGTACAGGCAGAAAAATATGAGAATGAATTCAGTAGGTACAACAGGTATCTTTGTAAATTTACATAGACAAAGGTATAGAATTGAAATAGTTTCTAAGAGAAGCCATTTAAAAGATTGTAGTTTAAATAACCAGGGAATAGTTAAAAGTGGAAAAACTGTAAATGATTTGAGAAAAAGATAATTACAGTAAGTAAAAGAAATCACAGCTCTATTAGAAAGTTATAGCCCTTTAAGAGGAAACCATAATAAAAAGAAAAAGTATGACATTTTTCAAAAAGGAAAATATGAAATACTAATTCTCAGATGTGTAGAGTGCAGTTAATTATTGAGAGTACAATTCTGATATCTTTGAACAAGAGCAATTCCAAGTAGCCATTGGATAACGAACATAAATTGGAAGAAAATCTTATGATTCTCTCCTAGGCATAGTTCTGTGGGGTAATATTACATAATGTATCTACAAGTACTGAATAAAGAGACCCTGGGATTTAGCAAGCAGCCGTGCAGGAATACATTATTCCTGCACGGCAGGGACCGTTTTTGTTCAGCACGGCAGCGAGCCATGCATATGTATGAAGGCACGCTGCTGTGCTCTAAAACAGACACGTTTCCATATACAAGTGCAGGGGGTGTGTGTGAGAGCAGACCTCTCACAATATACATGCCCCTTGCACTCCAGAATTGCCTTTTGGCAATTTAAAATGAGCGTGAACACTCATAACACCCCCAACCCATCAGGATAACAAATATGGTCAAAGCCATAAGGGACAATCATCCCTACCAAGACAGATGTTGTCAGAATAACAGATGTAGCATAAGCACATAGTGCACACCTCCCAACTCATCAGAGTAAGGAATGTGGACAAAGCCAAAGGGGGAAATTGTCCCACAAAGCAGAAAGTTGATAGAAAAACAGGTTCAGCATTAGCAGGGATATCCTGAAGGGTATAAATAAAATAATACAACAAATAATAATTTTTTTTTTATAAATGTGATAATGTTTAAGTGTAGCTGAGCAGGAGCTACTCTTAGTCCAACTTAAACAGCACAAGAATTTGAATAGCAAGAGACATCCAGCATAAGCAGTATTTCAATAGTGTAGTGGTTAGAGCATATGCTTTGCAAACATCCATTCCCGGTTCAATCCCCACTATAACCAGTTTGCATTTCACTTGTGAAAACAGTACATCAACATTTATTTTTATAATTAGCTACTAAATAATATATATTTGTTAACCAGAGTACTGTATTAGGTCCAGATCTGAGGTGTCAGTTTAATAAAGTTGTGAAACCCCCATATAAACACAAGTGCCCCATACAGTATACTCACACATGAATAAATGTAATGAAAGCACATTGGGGGATGTCAGGGACAGTAAACAAATTCATAATATGTAATGAATGATGAATCAATGCTATACAGCAGACAGTCAATAAAATAAAAAATAAGCAATGCTAAGCATTGCACAACTCTGCTTACCAGGTGTAAGAATTATGTAAATGTGACTGCTAACCAATGGGTAGCCTAGCTAAGTGGATTTGCCCATTGGTAAGCAGTGCTGAACCTGCCCCTTTAAGCACTGCTAACCTTAGCTAAGCAGGTTTGCCCAAAGCATAGCTTAGCTCAGCTTATTCAAAATCATCCAATCATGGCAAAGGGTGGGAGTCCAAGTTTATGACAGCAATATTCAAAATATGTCCCTATTTGTACCCCCATGTTGTCAAGCTTTGTCCAGAGTGTGTGCATTAAGAGATTGAGAGATATGTGCATAATATTAACTTGGAATCTGGGAATATGTGTAGAATCAGTCAGGTAGCGTTAACAAACATTCCCTCCACAGGTCTGCCAGGTAAGAAATGTAGAATTTAGCTATAAGACAGCTGAAGTATACACTGTGTACAAGCATACCACTGCCCAAACAAAGGCCATATGGTATTGTAATAATACCTGTACATTAATGATTAGAGCAATTATCACTAAAGTTGTGAGTACTACAAGGATATATAAGTTAATTGACATCTCTCTCTCCCTCCACCATATCTGCAACAATAATCTAAATACACAAATCAATGGTTATGTTTACACCAAACCTACTGTTGGGACATATGTCTTATTGTTCAATACATATTGAAATCTGTTTCTATTAATGTTCCATGCTGAAATACTATCATTGGTGGCCTGTTGCTATCAATGTAACCTGCATGCCATTGTAATGGCCACTGTGCTTTCATATATGCATGTGTTCTGTTTGCTATGTAACTGTTCCAAATCTGGTGTTTTGGGTTAATGGGAATATCTATGCATGCTGTTATAACTAATCCTGGATTGTGTTGACTATTACTAACCCACATATGTTTTAAAATTGCAACAACATAGCATGTTTTGGAAGGCCGGTCCCAGCGGACCCACCTCTCCCACCTCATCTGGCCATGGCACTGGGCCCCAGCATGTCTGGGACCCACCCCAGGACCTAATTGTCTGCTTGTCTTGCACCACCTTTGGGTAGAACTGCCTCAGGGGATGGGGCTCATACCCCCATAGGAGTGGGCGCGGACAGGATCCTGTCACCCAAAGTCAGGTCGAGGGATTGGTGCATAGTGAGCTCCGAAGGGAATTTGGAGATCTGCTTTGCCAGCTTGAGGACCGAATGGTGCATTTAGAGGGTCAGCCTGCACTTCCTGGTCAGCCAACAGCACAGCCACCTTTGAGGTGCAGTGGTGACTGCCAATGGGTGGGGACCTCAGTCTCACTGTTTCTGTTTTGGGGCTCACGGGCTTCTGATTTCCAAACACCCCTCCCAGTCCAAGGTGTTTACCCCCCCATATGTGTCATATACTGCCCCTGTAGGCTGTCTTGTCTGTCTTCCTACCCAATCTACCTCCCCAAATATACCAATGATAGTGTTTCAACATAGAACATGAATAGAAACACTTTTCAATATTTGTTGAACAATAGGATATATGTCCCAACAGTAGGTTTGGTGTAAACATACCCACTGATTTGTGTGTTTAGATTATTTTTGCAGATATAGTGGCAGGGAGAGAGCGATGTCAATTAACAACCATTATAACATTGCAGTATGAGGTCCTCTGACCTTTTTTCCTGTTTATGTCTTCCAGGTACAATGTCCCGTGAACTTTTCCCTGTGTATACTCCCCAGCAGAAGGATGTTATCATAAACTTCATTGTACTACATCATGGAACCCTGTTTGGATGCAGGGCCCATGGTCTGCAGGAGAGGACCGCCTTGTGGAATGAGCTCGTCCACAGGGTAAATGATGTTGGCCTGCATAACCGCAGTTATTAGCAGGTGCAACATTATTGCACTGATCTCATCCACCAGACCAGTCACTGTGTTGCTGCAGTTAGGAGGGACCAGCTTGCCACAGGTGGGGGTCATGCCATCCAGCCTCCACTGACACATGCTGAGGAGTTCCTCTCCAGCCTTGGGGCACCAGCCTGCCAGCCAAGCCAAGAAACTGAAGACAGCATTGTGGAAGTGGGTGCTACCCAAACAATAGACGAGGAGCATGCAGATAAGGCCCCTGGGCATATTAGTAGACCACTGTTGCTTATCCATCTTCATCTGTAAAATATCTTCATGCATATGTCAGATAACATAGTCTGTTGCTGCAGCGTAGTAATGAAAAGATGTGCATAATCTCTAGTATTGCGAGTTTATACTGTTGATGTACTGAAATCCTGCAGGGCGGCACAGTGGTGCAGCGGTTAACGTTGTCGCCTCACAGCAAGAGGTTCTCTGGTTCGATTCTCGGCTGGGGTGCCTTCTGTGTGGAGTTTGCATGTCCTCCCTGTGTTCGCGTGGGTTTCCTCCAGGTACTCCGGTTTCCTCCCACATTCCAAAGACATGCATCTGGAGCATTTCTCCCCAGGCATCCGCTGAAAACAGGCTCTGTGGAACCTAGTCGGACATTCCCAGTCAACAAATGTTAAATAAATAAAAATAAATAAATAAAAATAAATAAAATCCTGCTCCCACCCTTTACCAGTGCCACAGGTGTGGCTACTGACATTACATCTCTCACACAACTATGTAGTTCCCTCTGGTATACATCTGGGGTAACAGCCTGTAGCTGGTGAGTATAGAGTTGTTTTGTTCAGGTTTGCCAATACACTGGCCATGTTATGGTCATGATATTTGCTATGCACACATTAAACACACCTACCCATAATGCATGCTGTACATGTTCACTTATTGCTACTGTTAACTGGACTGCATCACATTGGTCACCATGGTGGCATATCCGAAGGGTATGTAAGAGTCCTGCAGTAAACCTAACACCTGACAGTGCAAGATGTGTGGACAGAAATGAACAATGGCTGGACAAATGGCCTACAGTAGGGACATGTCTGAAACATTACCCTTTGCACCGGCTACAACAATGTATACACCACTATTACAATGGCAACTGTTACAGATCTACACAATGGCATATCACAATACCACATCCCACACCTTTTATAACCTGTAATGTGATCCCAACATGAGCAATGAATATGTAATATGGAATCCTATGTTAGGACAACAAATATGGGGAATACATACCTTAACAAACACTGGAAGCATATGTGTGCACACACTCCAAATAACATATTGTGGAAGCAGCTTTTGAGGTACTGATAGCATTCACTCTTCTTGAGTACACACCTTCCATCAAGTATAGGGCCTCAATGTCACACTAAGTAATGGTCTGATTTCCAAAAAGTATGTCCATGACATTTGCACACTCACCTGCAACAGTGGCAGCCATGGCTTGTACACATCTTACAAACCACGGAATGGATCCCATATCTGAAAGATAGCACCCAGGAGTGGGAGAAGTAGCCTTACCTCACCACTGCATATACCATAACAAACAGTGCAGACAGTCATGTATGTGACTATGAAGTATGGGACAACATTAAAGTAGAAAATAAACAGATGTTCATCCAAGACAGATGACAACACATGTTGCAAACTGGTCACAGAGGCTACCCAGAAACATGCAGCAACACTGAAGGACTTGCAGGAATGTCTAGCAAGTACTTCCTGTGCAGTACCTGTGTCGACAATCACCTGAATTCTGCATAAGTGTGGCCTATGGGTTAGGGTAATCAGATGGAAGAATTGTTCCACAGGAAAAATCATCCAGGTCTCTCTACAGGTAGCATATGCATAACAAAGGCATGTGTTGCAATCTGTGATGGTGCACTGAGACCAAGGCTGACAGCTACAGACAGTATTAATAAAGATACATGTGGTAAACAAGCAACACCTCACTCCATCTCAGGCCCACCATCCCCATCTTTACCTTGCTGGTGCCAGTGTACACCTTTAGGTTTGCTGTTCATTAGCAGGAACTAGGCCGGTAGACATGGTGTTCTGAATTTAGAACACTGCAAAATGACACTCATGTGTGGCCTATAGTTGTCAAGCATCTGTAATAAGCCTGAGGATGGGGAGGGGTGTCATCAGGAAACACAACAGTGAAACGAAGCATACATCCAAAGCTCACTAAGAATGGCTGTATCTGAACACAGTCAAAGTCATGAACTGTGCCAGACATAACCCTGACTCCACAGCAATAGTGAAGGCACTGTGTGGCCTCCAAGAGCTGTGCACATAAGCTGACCTTACAATCTGGCAGAGTTGGGGGACATTTGTAGGGCAGGGTGAGCAAATAATGGCAAGTAAAGATAGGCCATCCTAGTATACCCCTTCCAGGAATAATGACTGCTGTAGATCACTTAACAAGTGCTGCAACAAACCATTGTGTTAAGGGTGTGCACAGTTATGCAACCCACATATTGTATGCATCTCAATCAGCATCTGCACAACTAACACATTTGTTTGATACTGCATTTGACTGCATAGGTCATATATCACATATCAGGTGTGTGTAATGTTAACATATGCAGTATTGTGGCCCCATTGCATATCATGGAAGGGGCTGGCATGTCAACAAGGGTGTGTACACTCCTCATAGCTACAGTAAGCTTTGAAGGTTGTCAGTGTAATTGGATTTTATTGCTCATACATGCACTGCTGATGATGAGATTTGCAAATCAGATGTGAGGCATTCACTATTGACATCTGTCCTCATATCATCCCAGGTATGTGTCAGACAAACACATAGACACTGTGAGCAAAAGATCAAACATAACTGCCACACATATATACCTTCTGCAATGATGTATACACTCGTGAGGTATGGTGCACAGTACATGCAGGGTGCTGAATAGGTGCACAGCAGTACTGTGCACATGGGTGCAGTGTGTTCCAGGGGAAGGGGCATCACCTACTAACACAACTCATGCATCACACAGATGTATAACATTGGTAACAAGGATTGAGTATAGCTACAGTGCATGCTGTTTAGTGCCATATGTCATGCATGTTGACTGCTGGGTAATGAGAGGTCTGTGTAATATCTTTGTGCCACCTCACCTGTAAGTGTGTGTGTGTGTGTGTGTGTGTGTGTGTTTGTGTGAGTGTGTGTTGAGGTAAGAAATTATGTACAGGTTTTAAATTACATTTGTTGTTTTCCCCTCACAGGTGGCAAGGTGGGTCAGGGTCCCTCCTGCAGGCAAATTAATGGTAGTGTCCATACAGACTCTGACAATGATGATAGGTATGGTGAGGCACAGGCAGGGTTGTCAGGGGCTGAAGCTGTGCCATTGGTTGACATCCCACTTTTATCCACCCCATCCCCGCACACAATCACAAGGCCTCTACATTCCCCATCACCAGTGGCCATTGATGAAGGACAGTTGGCGAGTGGTGGCATGGGACAGGACAGTGTGGTGATTATAACAAGTGTGTCTGTACACACCAGCCATATCCAGATAACTGGTGAGGTACCACAAAGGAAGATGTACAGGAGTGCTCACAGGAGGGCTGCTGGCCATTATGCCCCTGGCAGAAGTGCCACAGTAGGTGTCATCAGACGCATGCTTCGGGCCATCATGGAGGCACAGGCATGTATGGAACATTACACCAGACAGAGCCTGAGGCTCCAGAAGGCTACTCATTCTGCTGTACTTGACAACATGCGTGATCTTGCAGGTGCCCACCATTATTTTGCAGAGGTTCTGGATAGATGATTGGGTGAGATGGTGGAAATCCTCGACCGTGCGCTGTCTGTCTTAGACTATATGGTGGGAGTAGGCTGACAGTCATGTGGACATAGGTCAACAACACCAACAGGTGGAGGTCTAAGTGGATGTGCAACAAGTCACAGCCACTCCCGTAGTGGCAGTACTAGCACAAGCACTGCAGGGGGGTGCTGTCCACACCACAACACACAGCCATGTGTACGTGGTCCTGGCCAGTCCCAACAAGGATGTGGATCTAGCAGACATTTGTCATCATCAGGGGAGAGTACCACATCTCGCTTCTACCTGGTAGTGCCCGTGGAACCCCTGGTAGGCACAGTTCTCATGTCTGTGGCCAGAAACATTGAACTGTACACCCTGCCATGTACGGTCTGCAGCTGTCCAACAAACCTCTGTATAGGGCAGCCACATGGCAGAACTTTGTGCATACATACACACACACATCACCAACACAGCTAGGGCACCTCCATACCTACACACACCACATCTGCATAGCCCAATTGATAAAGAACCCCTAACGCACACAAATGATGTCAACCAAGTGGCTCAGTCTAGGTCTCTGGAAAACCCACAACACACCCTGTGCATATAATGATACCTGTGCCACATCCCTGTCATCCATACCATCAATTCAGGGACATGCTAATATGGTTTTGATGTACAGGGTAAATGTAATATGGTTTAGCAATGTAACGCTGCTTAACATGTTTTCAGCTGGAAAGTTTAATGCTTACATGTCAGGGTGTGTAGCTGCCCAGCCATGATACAATATAGCTGTTATTAACACTGATTGACTGTGGTCTCAATAATGTATTCAGTTTGTGTTGTAGGTGTCTATGTGTCAACAGGCTGTTGGTCTGCTTTTGTTTCCTACAAGGAGTATGGCATTGTGGTGACACATTGACTGTGTCATATCCTGGGTACAGCTGAACACAAGTAACAGGTCTGTATAACAGTTACTGCATGTGCCACATGGGTGATAGATCTGAGGGGTGAGTGCATGGTGGCTGATGTCAGTAGATCTTCTACAGTCGACAATGGTAGGTGTACTGGGTGGCACACACCAAATGTTTACGAATAGCACACACACACACACACACACAGAGGCTTTGATGTTGATGCAATACACAGAGAATACTGTACACTTGGATGTACTTAATTTTGCAGTGAACTCATTTTGGCCTATGTAATTCCAGCAAGACAAAATAGGCAAAACATCACACCAGTAAATAATCAGTCTGACAGTTTAATGGCATTGACGATGGTACTGCCAGGGTATATGTCCTCTTCCCCAATGTAGTGCAATCCTGGAGTTGGTAAACATAGGTGTGCTGGTGTGGGTGGCACAGCCCTCCACTTTGGAGGGTGTGGGGTGGTGTAGAATGACACATAGTGTGAGTAGCAACTAATTAACCTGTTAACATAAACTGTACAGTATTACAGCAGACTAAGCGGGGGGGGTATGCACAACAATAACTCCAAATGAGGGTGGCTGTGCCCACAACATCCACACCCAACTATATATACCAACTCCAGTAACGCTGTACAGCTGTACAGTGTGGTAGAGGGAATTTACACATCTACTACTAGTTTTGATGGAATTAATTTCCACAAGTTGATTCCTTTGAAGTGTTAGCATTTGCCACTCAGTTCTCAGACAAATGATCTCCTATGACATGTATTTTCTGCAAACTGAAGTAGATCCCTTCACATAAACACACACTTACTTGGCAACACTGAGAGTAGAACCCCTACCTAGGTACTTATTGCTAATAATGTGTTTGGCCTTAATTGCACACACCACATAGCTTTTAGGATGAGGTGTGTCACGAGTTTCTTCTTAAGTGAAGAACATCACTAGGCCTTGTACAGTATGGTAATGGGAGATGTAGTGGGTGTTAATGAACAATACATAGTATGACATACTGTCATATACACATTGAAAAACACATAACAGTCATAGGCACATCTGAGAGACCTGGGCTTATCAGTGCTAACTACCTTGTCAGTGAGTCCATTCTGTTACAGAGAATTTGCACACTCCACATGCATCACTGGGCTGGACAGTGTAATCAGTTACTTGTATGGTTGATGGTGACAGTGGTCCTCATACCATATACTGGGGGTACCATGATGTAAAGACAGTATACCCAGCACCCATACCCCACATTGGATATTTTACTCACTGAAACCCATGATAATGCTGTGACATACCCACAATCACACACTGACCAGGACTACAATACAACCCCTTGTCTATCTAATCAGTGCTACTACAGGGATATGCATTAATTGCACATGTCACAGGGATAGTAGGGTAAGGGTTTGTCATGGCTCTCCTAATGTCAGCAACATCACTACCCATTATAATGTATGGCAAGATGTATTGTATTTGGAGAATGTGGCCTCAGAATGCTGTATCCTACAAATATACACACTCGCACACGTACATATACTTGCCAGGACTCAAAGGGTAACCCATGCCTATCTACCCATTTGCACAACAGTGTTATGCTGGTACTGCAAGCTCCAGGTAGCCCATAGGGTGAAGAGTGTTTCAAGGTATATTTAATGTCAATTACAGCAGCAACCATTTCTAACTAAGGTAATAGGGGGTGTAGTGGGTGAGGCGGCCCTCAGGGTATTATCAACTACACGTTTACAATCACACAGACACTGTTATTCTTGGTAATGTACACTGACACATTAGTCAGTACTGGGGTCCATAGGTGAAGGTGTTCCTAGGTGTGCACCAGGCTAATGTCCATGGAGAGATGAGAAGAGTAGGGGATGTGAGCACACTGGTATCATGCCATCTGACATTTGTCATAAGGCCATCTATCAACTGATGCCATATGTTCTGTTGGCTGTGGTAGTCTACTTGAGGTATACATGATATGTGGTGCATACAGGGTAGGGTTTCCAAGCTGTGTCATTCATAACACACCTGGACAGATATGTCAATGTCAGTCAAGCATAGATTGCCTGTTAGCAGCCAAGATGGATACCTGACATCTGCACATCTATACAGAGGACAGAGAGAAATCAGCTAGCCAACAGGTTATGCATTAGGATAAATGTTCTGACAGATAGATGTCTGACACTGATAGGTATGCCATTACTACATGACAGTAGCTGTCAATGACATGTCCTATATCCATAGTAGTCTACAGTTAATATCCACATATCAGATCAATATCCAATAGCAGATACTTAATAACATACAGCTCACACACCGAGAACACAATAGTCAGTACTCAGAGTCCAGCTTTGCATGCAGGGGTGTATGGTTCCAGTACTACAATCTGCAATCTACTCTTACTTGGGAAAACACTGTTAACAGTAGTAACATAATGATACAATACATGCAAGTGTGACTGCATATAACCTGGGATACTACCCATGTATGAAACACATACAAAGAGAAAAGATCATTGTACTAGTCATATGCACTCAGCTGTCCCATACAGTATACTCACACTCCTTGCTACTGTAATGACAGCTCATAGAAGCATGTTATGTACTTGGAATGAAATACACTTATTAAAGATGTCATTACCCTGCTATTTCATCAGACTGGAATGTGATCACTCATTACCAGGGCTGAGCTATGGTTAGCAGGTGTAAGCATTGCATAAATATAAATGCTAAGGACATTTGCGAACTTGTATGCACCTTTTCATTTAAACATACATTAGCACCACTTACTGTCATGCAAACCCACTTAAACCTGCTCAAAACTGCCTTAAGCACTCTGTATCCAACAGTCTTTGCTCTGCCTAGCAACTTTGCAGGTATTGAACCCAGGACCCTGTACACTATAGTGACAGCAGTTTACCACTAAGCCATTGGAGCTGCGAAAATGTTTGTTTTTTCAAATATATCTTTCAGTACACATACTGAATAGTAGTGAACAACTGCTTTGACTACTGCAATTGTTTAGTACTTGTAAGTGAAAATAGTGTTCAGTCAGTCATGTTGTTGTATCTAAATATACACATATCAGATAAATATGGCGGGATACATCTGGAAGGTATATACAACACTTATGTTTACACATATCAAGGATATGGATATATATATATATATATATATGTATATATATATATATATATATATATATATATATATATATATATATATATATATATATATATATGTGTGTGTGTGTGTGTGTGTGTGTATATATATATATATATATATATATATATATATATAATATATATTTACATACACACATATAAATTTATATATATTTATATATATATATATATATATATATCTGCATATTTATCTATACATATTCACATATACTATGTAACCAAAGAATTTATTCCTGTTCTGTAGCATGAAATGAAATTGTAATTCTGTCTTCCTGTATGTAACAAAACTATGTAATGCGGAGCTTTTCTACCCGGGCCTCCACTGAAAACAGGCTTGCTGAGCCCAGTGGACTTCCCTGGTCATCAAACTGGAAATAAATAAATTAAAAAAAAAAAAAAAAAAAATATATATATATATATATATATATATATATGCCTGTAACATGTAGTGGAGTCACACCTATGCACCAATAGTCACAACCTCTTAGTGCAAGGGGATGTAATGTAAGTATTGCAGATATAAATGTAGAAAGTTACTACAGCAACAGGGGTTGTGTCAACAGACATGTTGTGTAGGAAGTCACTTCTGATACTGACATGTACACCATCAGTTACTGACAGACATCATAAGATCATCATAGGTTCATAGGTAGATACTAGGCTATCTGCCCTAGGGAATTTATAAGCCTAGCCAGAATGTATTTGGCTTCCGCCTCCCTATTAGATTAGCCTACTGTGCCTCTGTAAAGTAGGTCACAGAAGGTACCCTTTTAAGATTAGTTTACTGTGCCTCTGTGTAGCAGGGACACAGAAGAGATCCCAGGGGTGAATTTGCGATTTCCCATCCATGCGTCCAGATTTTGCTTGAAGAGGGTCAGCGAGGGGCTATGACATGAATTGGGATTCTATTCCAGAGTGAGGGGAGCCTCGGGGAAATGAATCTGTCCCTCCAGTATGTCCTATTTATTTTTGTGCTGAGGTTTAAGTCCCTGGAGCGTGTAGCTCTAAGGGACTTGGATTTTATGAGGTGGAGCATGTCCATTAATTCTGGGTTTGACATGACTATGTACATCAGGCATAGATCACCTCTGAGTAGGCGGTAAGCACCTGAGTAGAGCTGGTGTTTCTTTAGTCGAGCTGCATAGGACATCTGTTTGTAGCCCATGATCCTCTTGGTGAGGTACTTTTGGGGTCTCTCCAGTTGCTGCAGGTGTCAGGTAAGGTACATCCCAAAAGGGGCATTGTATCCAATTATGGGCCTGATGAGTGATGAGTAGAGGGGCACAATGACCTCTCTTGATCTAGATGCGAACCCTTTCGTGATAAGGTGGGCTATATAGAAGGTCTTTCTAGCCACTTTGGCAATGTGATTATCAAAGGAGAGATTACTTTCTACGTTGGTCCCCAAATCTCTAATTACTTCTTCCGTACTTAATGGATTACCACCTATGTGGTAATTTGTGGGCACCTTGTTTTTCCCAAAGGGGATGATTATGCACTTTTTAGCATTTAGCCTGTGGCCGTGGGTCTGGTTCCAAGCATCCGTCTCTGTGAGACCCTTTTGGAGGATGCTTGTGTCAGCTGGAGATTCGATTATGGCCACCAGTTTGCAGTCATCTGCGAACGTTGTCAGCCATAATCCCCCCGTGTTAGCCTGAACCTCAGAGAAGTATATACTGAACAAGAGAGGTCCCAGAACTGAGCCCTGTGGGATGCCACTTGTAACTGGTTTGGATTCGGACTTGGCACCTGCGATTCTGACCATGTGGGTTCTATCACTGAGCCAGTTTGCAAGCCATCTTGTGATATAGCAGTTGATATTTAAGCTGGTAAGCTTATTTATGATGCCCGAGTGGGGTATTGTGTCAAAGGCTTTTGTGAGGTCCAGGTAGGCTGTGTGGACTACCTTGCCCACATCTATGGCTTTGGTAGCTGTTTCAAAGAAATCAACTAGGTTTAAGAGGCAAGATCTGCCCTTAACAAAGCCAAATTGGGTAGGGTCATGTGTCTGGAGGCTCCCAATGTCTTTGTTTATGAGTTCCATGATAATACACTCCATAGCTTTACAGACCAGACTAGTCAGGCTTATGGGGTGATAGTTCCCAGGGTCCATTGTGGCAACACCTTTGTGGAATGGGACCACTGTAGCTGTACGCCATTCTTTGGGTACATATCCTGTAGTAAGGCTAAGTTTGAACAGTGACTTAATGTGTGGGTTCAGTTCTTCTTGGAGCTCATGTAAGACACAGCCTGGGACACCGTCTGGTCCCATAGATGCTGTGTTTTTTGCTTTGGAGAGGGCAGCTTTCATCTGTGCATCTGTGATGTCAGGGAGGTTACATTCAGTTGGGATAGGCATTTGCTCCTTTGGGTGGGGGGGGGGGAGAAGTTTGCGCTGAATCTGTCTGCCAGGATGTTGGCTATGTCTGTAGGTTCGGTATATTTTGTACCGTTATGCAACAATTCAGAGCATATCTGGGAGTTTCCCCCCATATTCCTGACATAACTAAAGAAGGCCTTGTGATTATCTTTAGTGTCTAGGGCGATTTTTCTTTTGAAACTGGCCTTTGATGATTTTATGAGGGATCAAAGTTTCTTGCTAATACTGATCAGAGATGCCTTTCCTTTTTGGGATTTTGCTCTGTCATGTAGTAGCTTCCTCCTTCTGTTGTACAGCTTATTTATGGCCGGGGTCCACCAGACCGGTCTCCTGTTTTTGGAGGAGTGAGTCTTGGTTTTATTTGGGATAGCACGATCCATGCATTCCTCCAGGTGCTCATAGAATGCATTTGTAAAGGATTCTGCGGATTGGGCTGTATTATCATCTGGCCTGGGGGCTTTGAAGGATTCCACCTCAGTCTTGAGAAGTGCAAAGCTGGCTTTTGAGAAATTCTTTACAGTGATTTCCTTTGCTGGGGGTGGGGATGGGATATGGATGTCCAGGGAAATTTGTTTATAGTCTGATCTTACCAATGAGGGGGTTTACCTCTGGTGTGGAACATAGAGTCCCCATGTTGGTGATGACCAGGTCCAATATGTTGTTCCCTCTTGTGGGAGTGGTGACCAGTTGTTCCATCGCGTTAGAGTTTATAAATTCAAGGAACCATTGGGCGAGGGTGTTTGGGCTTGAGTTGTTTTCCCAGTCAATGTTTAGGTTGTTGAAGTCACCCAATAACATAGTGTTTGGAGAGACCTTCATATTCTCCAGTGTTCTCAGGAATGCCAAGTGGGGTTCCTGTAATAGGGAGGGTGTTCTGTAGCAGGCTACAAACTGAAAGGCAGTTTTGCCCGCTGTTAGTTGCACATGGATGGTTTCCAATGCTTCGTGCAGTGCCACTAACCTGGAGGTGTAGGTATCTTTGATGAATATAGATACTCCCCCTCCTTTTGTGCTTCGGTCCGAGTTTTGGGGCGAAACACATGGTATGAGTTATAACCTGGTAGTGCTGGGGTGCTCTCAGGAGCCTTGAACCAGGTTTCTGTTACTGCACAGACATCGATTTTCTCCATACTGAGGAGAGCCTCGAGTGCGTGCATCTTGAGGTTTAGACTTCTGGCATTGAGTAGCATTACCTTTAGTTTTTTTATCCTTGGGTTGTCTATGGAGGTGGGTTTGTCCTTTGAGCCTTGCCTAAAAAAGGCAATATGGGGGTGGCAAGAGCCTTGGCCAGTATACGAAAGCCTAAGGGTGACAGGTGCAAGCCGTCCCTAGTAAAGCAACGTGGCTTGTCGAGCATGTCATCCCAGGCTGACAGACACTGGATCCCCTTTGAATGACACCAATACTTTAGCCAATTGTTGAAACTGATCATTTTGTCTTTATATTGTGGCATCACACTTGATGAGGGCAAGATGCTACTCAAGGTCAGGATCATACCAGCCTGGGCTAAATGGTCAGAGAGCTCCTCTATGTCTCTTTTCATGTAGTCCAGGGAGGTACGTCTCAGGTCATTCACACCAGCATGGACAATGACGGAGTCATACTTGTACTTGCTTTGGAGTGACCTGAGTGCTTACATTATGTGGCACATCCTGGCACCCGACAGGCAGCTTACAGTGACCTTCTCCTTTTCAAGTCTGGTGAGCGGGACGTCAGTGTGCCGGACATTAGAGTCCCCTATAACAAGTGTATTTGGTGTGTTGTTTGGCCTTAAGGACTGTGACTGTGAGGCACACTGATTTTGTGAAATATGTGATTCGTGGGAATTGTTGAGGGGTGGCTGTTGCTTGGATATCTGCTTAGGAGGTCTTTGCTGTTTAGGCAGATTTTTATTTAGAGCCTCTGAGTATGTTTTTGTGTGTTTATTTCTTGGGTATGCAGATGCAATAGGTCTGTGTGAGACTGGATTTGTGGTGCGGGTGGTTACCTTTTCCTCCTGACTTTGCCAATCTTGGGTTGAGAGAGCTCTGCCTCCAGTTTGGCTGTGTAACTGCATCTCTCACATGTATTAGAGTTTGTTGGAAGGAGAAGAGGGTTGTCTGTGTACATAAGGCAATTGTAACATTGCCTCATAATTCCCAGATTCACCAGCTGGACTGGAGAGTAACCTTGAAACTGACCCTTGGACATGCCAGATTAGTATAGGGAACTGTTTTTTACTGATCAGATTAGGGAAGGGAACTGATTTTTCACTTGATCAGGAAGGACCAATCGGGAGCCTAATACTTATGAGAAGTCAAGCAGGGTGTAGTGCTTTAGTTAGTTAGTGTTTCCTTATAAGAGCTGAGCAAGTGCAGGGCTTTAGAAAGAGAAAAGAGTGATTACTTTGAGAGTTTGAACAGTTCTAAGGGAAAAAGTGTAGAGCAGACTTTGTGGAGCCTGGCGGCGCTGCCCGACTTCATAGTGAAGTACCTCACAAATCACAGTATTGATCTTGTGGAATACAGCAGAGATATGACCAATAAACATGGACAGTCTTAATCAATCTGGTTGGTCCACAGTTATACCCAGAACTCCTTAGCGCAAGATGTGTGGACCAAACTTGACAAAGTGGATGTTTACAGCCATGTAAAAGGCGATATCACAAAAATAGTGGAATAGATAAGCTCACACAGTTGATGTAGTAACACACTCCTGTCTGTCCTAACACATATTAACCAGAGGAGCAGCTGTCCCAAGCCCACATACTTCCCACTAGTCAGTGACATACATCTTCACAGCATCCCACTGCTTTTTCAGAAATACCCAACACTTATAGTGGCCAGGCAACAGTACATCTGACAGCATCCTGATCAATAGATCACTACTTGAATCCTATGTACCCAAACTATGGCATCCTGCATTTATTCTTTCACTTCACAAGGGTGGCAAAAACTGTAATGTCTCCAATTTCCACCCCATAGCCATCCTCTCCACTATCTCCAAACTACTTGAAAAATGCATCCACCTGCAGCTCTTGCCATTCCTTACCAAACACCAGCTACTCCCTCCTACCCAACACGGCTTCCATCCAGGACACAGTACCAACTCCACCCCTCTCTCCTTCTTACATTCTGTCAATTTAGCTCATGACTCTGGCAATATGGTATCCTCTGTTCTGCTAGACTTATCTAAAGCTTTCAAAACCATCTCCCATACCCACCTACTAAATTATCTGGCTAAGCTCATCCTCTCCCAAAAAACTCTTTCCTGGTTCTCTAGCTAACTTTCTGACAGGTCCCAAGCCATGAAATGGGGCAAGGCCACCTCCACTTTCCTTCCTACCCCCACTGGAGTACCCCATGGTTCCATACTTGGCCCATTGCTATTCAATATCTTTATTAACGACTTCCACAAAGCCATACCTAATACCAAAATTGTGCAATACGCTGACGATTCCACTTTGATCTCTGTGCCTCTATCCTAACAGATCTCCAATTTCTAACACAAACTGCTTTCTCAACCACCGAAAACTGGATGCTCCAAAATCACCTCTCAATAAATGCCAACAAAACTAAGATCCTTCTATTCTCTCCCTCAAAATCCTCCCCTATTGATAAAAACTCACTTCAAATTACCAGCTTTAACAATTCCATTATCAAGGTCGTACCCTTTGCCAAACTTGTTGGTGTCACTATGGATGAACACCTAAAATTTAACACTCACATCCAGCTAAACATCAAGAAAACCCACATAAACCTTGGCTTGCTTTACAGAAACAACCACTTCCTCTCTCCTACCATCAGACTAACTCTCGCCACAACCTATCTCCTTCCCTCTCTACTGTATGGCGCTTTTCTGCTCACTAATTTATATTCCACACTTACCTACAAACTGGAAGTATGTTACAACAAAATCTCCAGATTCGCCACCAATGCCAAATCCTCCTCTCATCACTGCACCTCCCTTCACTCATTAAATTGGCTTGAACTCCCCAATTAACTTGACTTTCTCCAAATCACCCCAACCCACAAATTATTGTTCCAACCTACTAGCTGCCCTACACTATCCAATATTCTACAACCATATACCCCCCTCAGATCCCTTAGATCTACTCACCAAAACTTGATCACTGTCTAAAAACCCAAGAGCCCAGCTGGTCAGCTTCTGCTATCCTTTTCCCTAGCTAAAAATGGAATGATCTGCCCTCCACAATGACAACTTGTGACAACCTTAATAACTTTAAAACTCAACTTCATTCCTACCTCTATCTAAACAGGAAATGCAACTGTACTCTTCACCCCACACCTCTCCTCCCCCTTTACTCCTGGTTAAACTTTTTACCTTCCTAACCTCACTCTCAAATGTAGATTGTATATGTAACTAAACAGTAAAAATCTAGCCCTGATGCTATATGCCTGTATTTTTCTCTTGAACAAAACTGCAATTGTTTGTTTTCTTTTTTTGACTGCTACCTGATGTTTGTAATGTAAACTTTCTTTGTAATTAATCATGTAAGTAAACGTTGTATTGTGGAGCTTTTCTCCCCAGGCCTCTACTGAAAACAGGCTCCCTGAGCCCAGTGGACCTCCCCTGTCATCAAACTGGAATAAATAAATAAATAAATATCTGGACATAACATCACACCAGGTAAATACACTGAGCTGCTAGGCATGTCACAAAGCACTGTGCAAACTACAGGCAGACTGACCCAAGTTTCCTATGGGGGAATACACATGTACTTGCAAATATAGCAGGCACTACAGGCATGTGACAGCATGGAATAACAGACACCAGTGTGAAAGTGCATACCGTCAACTAATCGAACACAGTCACAGTCACATTATGGTAAGCCTAATTAATAGTACAGTATATGGACTGTGTGAACAAAACCATCCTCATATGTGCCACTCACACACTAACCCTACATATACTGACCCAATACACAGTTTTGTCTGATGCCTGACTATGGTACGGGACATGTCTCAGTCTGGCCCTACAAACATAGGTTCTATATTAAAATACCAAAACCTCACTTACGCCAATACCTAAACGCCGACACATAAATAGCAAACTGCGAAAACACCAAACGTCTTCAAGCCAAAATTCAAAATATCAAATTGCCATAGTTGGCCAACCACACTGCCCACTACATACTACCTACCCAAACAAAATAAATAATCCACACTTCCCCATATCTACACTTCACCCATATATCCCATATCCTAATCATTCACTACACACAAATGTATCTAACTATAAACAAACAACACCCATCTACGGGAAAAGTACACTTATGTATACATTCAGCTACACAACTATATTACTATACATACACTTAACATAACCCTTCTTCTAACCTTAAAGTAAAGGTTGCATGTATTAATATGTATGCACTTACCTTAACCCGTACCCTAACCCTAAGATCCGTAACTATTGCACATTTACGTTAGGGAGCTATACTGGATGAGGGCCAACTATGACAATTTGATGGGAATAGAGAGTTTCCTCAATCACATAACACTGTCATGCCATACTTTAAATCATGTAGAACAGCCATAGCCACACAAACCCTGTGAAACCAACATTACTTTAAATGTAGAACAGCAATACTTAAATTTTGTCCCCATGTCTGGAACATACCCCTCCTGTTTGTTGGCCTGTCTCCACAGTGTATGTTGAAAGAGGTATTTCCAACTACCCTCTGTAATGCTATTTGTCAGACACCCATATGAAGTCTTGCTCACAGTGAAGAAAAAGGGCCAACAACCACATGATGTTCCTAGTTATAGGAGTCTTTCCATGCAACTGGCTATAGGAATGATACCACAGCTGTTCCACATGCAATTAGCAAGTGGGGGACTGCAATTCGTGCACAGGCCATCAGCTGATCATGAGCATTACTTACAAAACTCAAACTGCTGCCTATGCAAAACAGATTTACTTTTCCACATCCACCAGAGAGGGAGAGAGAGAGAGACAGACAGAGACAAAGTAATAAAGGAAGGGAGTAAGAGAGTAAGAGCCAAGCATGTTTGTGTATGATCCATGGATGGAGAGTGGTATCTGGGTATTACAATGGTTGCCTATATTGTTTATTAATCCATACTGTTACATAGTAATTGCACATGGCTGTATAGATATATGGCTAAGGATTGTCTACAACAACCTCTACAGTGTTTGAAAACTGTTGGCCTTGCAATGTGGACATTGGGACATATAGGTCCTCAATATAATGATGTAGCAAAACCTACACTGCAATGGATCCTGTCATTACACAATCACCCCAACACCCACACATGATACTGATGGCCACACACTTACCAGTACTGAGTTTCAAATTCCTACCAGACTATGTATTCCTGTTACAGTGTTACACAGTTATTGCACGTGCCACACAGCTTACATGTTGGAGAGCTATCCAAAGGTATCTTTGAAGGTGAGTAACATCAGCAACAGTGCTAAAGGAGGGCTAGGGGAAGTGTAGTGTGTGAATGTCCCACAAAATCAGGTGTCAACAAAGACACACACACACACTCTCTCAGGGAAACACACACATTATGACAGTTGTCAGGATCAGGATTAGAACTTCTACCTAACTAGTTTGCTACACTACAGTATTACACAGTTATCGCAAGTGCCACAGAGCTTATACTGCTGAAACATGGCCAAGGGGTTATTTCAAGGTGAATGACATCAGCAGGCATGCTAAAGTAGGGCAATGGGAAGTGCAGTGTGAATGGCTTCAAAATCATTAATCTCCACACACACACACACACACACACACACACACACACACACACACACACACACACTTGCCAGTACTGAGATGCCTAGGTTCATTGCTTCACAGGTGTGTAGTAGATGAATGGGCCTGAAGGTTGTACAAGGCTAGGCAAAAGGAATACCTTGGCATCCGGCCACATGACAATAGTCTCCAGTATGGCTCAGGGGTGTAGTCCCTGGAGCGGTCCCCAGGGGTGGGTATTGTATTCACAATCCACTCATCTGAGTTACTATTGTGGGTGGCCAGTGATGTGCACTGCTTCCCATGTATGTGATCTATATTCCATAACATGGACAGTGTCTGGGTTGTGCACAACTCACATGCATGTACTTTGACATGTGGAAATATACTTGAGGTCTCTGGTGCATGTTGTGTGGACAGATTGTTATCTTCTGATGTAGCATTCCTGACCTCATTTGGTGAGACCTGGCTATGGAAGTGAGGTTGTACTTGCACCTACACTGACTGCATGATACAGGTATTCAGTGCTGTTAGTGGCATCTTTCCATACAGGGCATGTGTAGAAGGCATGGTATTCTCTTTGAGGGTTACATTTGCAGACTCTACAGTTGTTGCATAGCAAAAGGGCCACTGCAAGCATGTATCTGCCTACTGCGGGGATGGAACAGGGTGCCATGACATTTTACTTGCTGGATAACACACAGTCAGGAGATGTAACACATCACAGTACTTTCTGATGTCAGTGGCACTTTTGTGCTCAACAGGCATGTAGTCCACTTCAGTCAGAACATGGTTACTATCTGTGAGGCAATATGCAGAGAACTACCAATATAGTGGCTGTTGCCAAGCCAAGTGTGTTTATATATGAGACATGGGTGGAGAGTGTTCTCTGAGTAATAGAAGGGTTGCCTATATTGTTCACTAATCCATAATATCACATGTAGGGCTATGGATTGTCTACACCAGCCTCTCTGGTGTTTGACATCTGTTGTCCTTGTAAGGTGGACATTGTGACATATACTAGGTCCTCAACGTAATAATTTAGCAAATTCCACCCCACAATGAATCCTGTTATTACACAATCACAGCAAACTCCATAGGGGAAACTGATGACAGACACACACACACACACACACACACACACACACACACACACACACACACACACAAACAGAATTTCATAGTTGCCATATCTGGGATTAGAACTCCTACCTAACTAGTAGGTCACACTATAGCATTACACACTTATTGCAAGCACCACAGAGCTTATGGGGCTGACACTTGGCCAGAGGGTTATTTTAAGGTGACTGACATCAGCATGAGTGCTAACATGGACAATGGGAAGTGCAGTGTGTGTGAATGGGCCATAAACCATTCCTGTGGAAACACACACACAACACTCAGTCACACACATCTTTGCATTTGACTATCATGTTACACAGTTATCACAAGCACCACAGACACTATAGGGCATAGGGCTACCAAAAGCAATGTCTACAATGATTGACATTGGCACATCATGTGATATTGGCCAAATGGATGTGTGGGTGGGACAGGCATCATGATGGAAATTTCTCTGTCACTGTCTGTCTCTCTCTCTCTCTTCCTCACATTTGTGTGTGTGTATGTTTGACATGTTATAGTGTGCTGGCCTTGGATATGTGTGAGTATTCCAATCCAATGAATGTGCAAAGCATGAATGGTGTGCAATGTGGTGTGTGTGCACAGACATCTGTGACTGACAGATATGTATAGTCCACAGTTGTTGTCAGACATGGGCATGCCCAGTATGACCTTCTGTATTGAGTGTGTGAATCCATTCCAGGTATGTTGTACTCTAGTCCAGGATTTGGTGTTCTACACCTACAGCTAGAGACCTGTTTCTGCAGGATACCTGTAGATAGGTTGACAATATGGAGTCACAATGGGCAAAAGATAGTGGGTTACTGTAACTATTGTGTCTGTGCTGCTTGTATTATATGGTTGGTGTTAACAGAGATATTCAGACATATTTACTGTTTTACACTGTGTTGCATTATGTCATCAGCTACTGACAGATATACTTATTTGCTCACAGTTATAAAGAAATACAAGATGAATAAAGCTGTGTCCAGTATTGTGGTCTGCAGCCTACATATTCTTGCACACTCATGCCATTCTGGAGTGGTAGCTGCAGACACTTGCTAATGGGTCTGTGTAAATTGTCCAACACCTTGGTACTGTGGTAGCTGAGGATAGCCTGCTTGTACATATATCAATGTAACACAATGGCCATATCCTGCTGTGGCCATACCTCTCAGCTGTACAGATTCACCCATGTTATCCAGAGGCAGGGGTCATATATCTGGTCATTTCCCCTTCACATTGTGGTTTACGAGCAGGTTTATAGCCACCCATTACTGGGTTTGAAGGCAGAGGCAGTATGGGCAAACATCAGAGTTTCAGACTTCAAATACTCCATGACGTCCATGCTTCTACACCCCCCTGTTCTGTTATTCTATCCTCTTCCCAACATTATGCAAGCAATATCTGAGAAGTATCCCTATAGTTGTCCCGTCATCTCAGCAGTATTTAGGGGTTGCTCCACAGTTCATGCAGTAGGACATGGTGGGCATGCTATTGGGATTTGTCAACATGGCCTTGCATTTGTGTTCTGTGGACAGTATTATATTGTTAGTTGGGACCCCATGAGATAATATACACTGGCAGTATGGATGAGGCACAGGCCTTTGACAGAGGACTGTAGGGCATTTGGTAGTAATGCAGGCCATCTGCAGCAGGCCAGTGCATTCTGAAACACCTACATTCCCAGGCTGCGAGCTACTGGATTCCCCTGGGGTGACAGGGTAAGTGTGCGAGGTGCTAATGACAATAGTTCCTGTCCATATTAATCCATTGGTCTGGATGCTGGCAGGGTAATGCTTACAGCTAGGGACACACCTGCATGGGACACCTCTTCAGCATGCTGCATTATGTGGGTATTCCCATACAGAAGTGGGGGTCATACTGTACTCATTCCCAACAGCAGGGATATGACCTGTGATAAACCTGTGGCTGATGGTGGGGTGAGCTAAGTGCATGTGGGATATGGAAGCTTTGTGCAGCTGACTCACAGATATACCTTGGACATTCCCCTTAAGCTGCCTTGTGCAGAAAAATAGGCAGTCTCTCATTGGAGGTCTTAGCACAACCTTTCTTTATGATCATCTACACCTGTCCTGCTGGCTGAGGCTGGTGTTGGGTACATGAGCCTCACTGACATGCATGTGTGTGTCCTATAGACACACATTTGGATCGCCACATGTACTGCAATGGGATTTGTCACCTTGTCTAGTACCGCCTACTTTGCTGACACTAGTATTTGTTATGGATTTCATGCTGCCCATATAGGTGTCTACTATCTGCTGCCATTCCATTCAGCCACCCGATTCCCTTGCATGCTCACATCCATACCATAGATACAACTAGCAGAGCATACTACTTCATTCAGCAACTGTTAGGAAGAGTGTCTTACCTTGTGGCTGTGCCAGTATTGAGGATGGTGCTGGAGGGCTGACTATGTTGGAAGGACATAGTACATTCCCTATACATGGTAAAGTACAGGTAGTGTCATGTTTGGCATCTCTTTTACTGTATGTGTTAGTCAGAGAGAGGTGTCATTCCCTGGGTCCCTAGAGTGTCAGTGTATGTGCTATGCCTTGCCTCTTTGCCAAAGCCTGGGCATACAGGGCATGCCTCCTTCTGCCTACATGGGCAGGCTCAGGTTGTTCCTCCTCTGAGTCCCTCTGTGCCTGTGATGGCCTTGGCAATGGTGGGGGACTGTGTGGCCCTGCTCCATGCTGTCCCTGCTACAGCTGTTGCAGAATCATATGGTGTAGCATGGCACATACCATGAAAATTTGTGTACATGTAGCTGGAGAGTACTGCAAGGCTCCACCGGATATGTCCAGGCACCGGAACTGTGACTTGAGCATCCCAAACACACGCTCTATTATGATTCTGGTTTGTGCATGTGCCTCATTATGGAGTTCTTGTTCGGGTGTGTGTGCATTTCTGATGGGTGTCATCAGCCACGGCTCAAGTGCATAACCAGCATCCCCCACTAGGTGGCCATATGGGATGGCCCCACTGGCAAATTTCTGGTACAGCTATGTCATATGCCAGATGTGGAAGTCGTGATAGCTTCCAGGATTGCCAGCACACACATTCATTATAGTGCCCTGGGCATCGCACATGACCTGGCAGTTGATGGAGGGGAAGCACTTGCGGTTTATGTAGACCCTATCCCGCTCGACGGGTGGTGCTTTGATGTGTATGTGCGTGCAGTCTATAGCAACCACTGCCTCAGGGTATTCTGCTATTTGGTGGAAGAGATGCATATTGCTGGTAAACGCCTCACGGGTGTTGAGGAAATATAAGTGCTCACCGGCATGTGCTGACATGGCATCCAGGAACTGGTGGGGTACCCTAGATGCTGATGCCTGTGAGATCCCCATGATATCCCCAGTTGACCTTTGGAAGGTATCTATGGCTAGTATTCCTAACCCTACACATAACTTGGTATCCACTGGGATTGGTTTCCCTCTGTTGGCTCTGTGTGTGAGGCGTGGCCGGCACAGTTCAACATTTTGCTGTAAAATGTCCCTGTCCACCCTATAGCACTCCACTATCTCCAGCTCATGTAGCCCCTGGTAGGTTACTGTGGGTCTATACACTCTCCTCCTCCTCCTCACTGTGGGTTGGTCATCAGCATTCACATCCTCACCACCCTCAGTCTCTTTCACATATTGATGTATGAGAGCAACATCAGCTCCTAACATTTTGTTAGTTTTGTCAGGTAAAATTTCCCCATCTGTATACACCAGTGGTGTAGAGTTTGTGGGAAAAAACAGAGTGAAAGGTGTTTGCATAGTTTATAGTAGTGTGCTGGGCTGGGCTGCTGCCTGTTTAATTGGCTGATTCTGATACATTTCACCTGCCAGCTATGATAGTTCTCCTTGATTGCCTTCCTACTGCTGTTTTCCCTTCCCATTGCTTTCCCATTTAAGCCCTGAGGCACTCAACCCATACCTAGTGTTCAGATGTGAACAGAGCTGCTATTTCCTGTTTTTTTTTAAGCCCAATGCACCCATTTAGGCAATGTAAACACTACTAGGCAGGCTCAGGCACACCCACCTCTTCCTTAGCTGTGCTTAGCTAAGGGCAAACATGGGCCACAGAGCTCCAATAAGCTTTCAGTATGCATGACACTCCCCCTTATGAGGTCATCTACCTCTTATAATTATACCATGGTGTTTGCTGCACCTTCACGGTTGGGTGCAAGCTAACACTGAGAGAAAATCTGTGATTCTGTATCACTCCCCTCATTTGCATAAAACAGAATGCTAATTCATAGTTACCACACTCACAGTGAGCCTTCCCCTTAGCAACCATTATTCCATGGAATTGTTGTCATATGCATGCCATTGACTATCATGGCAAAATGCTGATTTCAGTTTAAAAGCTTATTTCCAACTTTTTTCTTATTTTCCAGCTGATCCCGTTTGCCCTACACTTAAGCAGCCAAAATCGGCCAAAAAAAAATAAGTTTTTTTTTATAATTTTGCAACTATTTCCCATGCCAATGGCCATATATTTGGCCATTGGCATTCCTACTACATTTAATACATGCTTTCTTTCGAGCTGTCGTGCCTCCGTGTTGTAATTTGCAGAAATGTAAAATGGCATGAACTACATTTAGCTGTGTAAAATGTAATACAGTATATAGTTCATGTCCTTCTAGCTTTCTCGGGGCTGTAAAGTGATGAAGCTTAACTGCAAATCTGGCTACTTTACAGTGGCACTGTTTGAGTTTATTCAGTTAGCTTTTTTATGATGGTAAAGATTTGAGGGGCACATAGGCAGCAGAAGTGTACGTGCTGTGGTTAGCATAAATGTTTCTGATGGATATGCCTTGGGATTGAGATGCCTGCCCAGCATGATCAAGGACTGCTTACCACAGGTTCTGTTCATAGCATGGTGAGGCTCAGAGCTTATTATTAACTAACAAAGTGAAAACTCACTGCCCTGGTTACAGCAAACTGTTAAATTCCACTATCACTCAGAGCAGGACTTGGGGTGAGAGAGTAAAATCCACAATAGAGGCTATGGAGTCAGACAAAAAAGTAGTGAGCTTAGAGGGTTTATTTGCCTCACAAGTTTCAATTCTTAGCTTTCCTATTTATGCTACATGGCTTCGTATATACATCACTGTTCATCTAGCATTATTTATCTTCTTTAACATTTATACTTGAGACAGACATGGAGGCTTCTGAGCATCCTCAATAAAGAAAAAATAACCCAGTTTTATGTTGCTATTGGCCTCAGATGTGTAATTAATAGATTGCATATACTCATAACTCATAACTGTCCAGATTTTTCCAGAATGAACAGATTTTTATTTCATATTTTTAGTCTGTTGCTCATAAAATATGTGGCTTTCTGGCAAATCATTGAGGACTAAAGTCATTAAATAATGACATATATTTCAGTTTTAGACCACTCACAAAATGCATGTCAGACAGGACAAGTTAATCTACTAACTTTTTTAAGTTTAAAAGAGCAATATTTAAAATCTGTCACTGATTTTGTGTCTTTGTCTCACCGCCCTCCATTATTTTTAATTTTACTATTCCAAAATGTAGGAAGATACTGTGTCACTAACTAATTCTTCTGTACAAGTTACATACATTTTGTAATAGCTGTTGACCTGGCCTATGGATAGCCTCATGAACTAAGCATTCCAGTTATTTTTTTTTTCAAAAAGAGCCCAGTCTGTCAGTGCCTTTAAGAACAGGCACAAGAGACCACCTCAGCATGTGGTACTATATTATATATACAGATAGCTCCATAACATATCTGTGTATCTCATATGCTGTAGTCTATTTAAATAGGAAAAACAAACTGATGTTTTGTACTCTATAATTTGGGAAAGCATTGCATTATACAATGATATATTTTTTCTTCTATGGATTGTTGATTATTCATTTAGGGAGTAGATAAAATATCTCAAATACATTCAGAATCACTGCTGAGAATGTTGACAAAATTTAAAAAGTGTCACCCATAACTACATTTAGGTTCTTTGTGAAAGTCAAGCAACATTCACAACATTCTTTTGAAAGTGCAATGTCCGTGAAACTGTCATCAAAGTACTGTAAGAGTGCAATGTCTAGACTCCCTCTGTGGTGCTGCATTATCAAGACTGGTGTCATAGGTTCATAGGCTCATAGGTTCATAGTAGGCTATCTGCCCTAGGGCATTTATAAGCCTAGCCAGAATGTGTTTGGCTTTCGCCACCCATTTTAAATTTATTTTGCTATGCCCTTTTTCGAGGTTAGTATACTGTGCCTCTGTCTAACAGTGACACAGAAGTGATACCCGGGGTAAACATACGATCTCCCATCCACTCATCAAGATTCCTCTTGAAGAGAGTGAATGAGGGACTCTGCCTAACCTGGACTGGGATTTTATTCCAGAGTGAAGGGAGCCTCTGGGTTATGAATCTGTCCCTCCAGCATATCCTATTTATTTCAGTGCTGAGGTTCAAGTCTCTCGAGCACGTAGCTCGATGGGATTTGGATTTTCTGAGGTGCAGCATGTCCATTAATTCCGGGTTGGACATGGCTTTATACATCAGGCACAGATCGCCTCTGAACAGGCGGTATGTCACTGAGTAGAGCTGGAGTTTCTTTAACCGGGCAGCATATGGCATCTGTTTGAGCCCTTTGATCCTCTTGGTGAGGTACTTTTGGGGTCTTTCCAGTTGCTGCAGGTGTCTGGTAAGGTACATCCCAAAAGGGGCATTGTACTCAATTATGGGCCTGATGAGGGATGAGTAAAGAGGCACGATGACCTCCCCTGATCTAGATGCGAATCCCTTCATGATTAGGTGTGCTATATAAAATGTTTTTCTAACCACTTTGGCCACGTGGTTGTCAAATGAGAGATTGCTATCAACTTGGGTTCCCAGGTCCCTAATTACTTCTTCTGTACTTAATGGATTACCACCTATGTGGTAATTTGTGGGCACTTTGTTTTTGCCAAAGGGGATGACTATACACTTTTTGGCATTTAGCTTGAGGCCATGGCTCTGGCACCGGTTGTCTGTTTCTATGAGGCCCTTTTGGAGGATGCTTGTGTCGGCTGGAGAGTCGATTATGGCGGCCAGTTTGCAGTCATCTGCGAACTTGGTCAGCCACAGTCCTTCCATGTTGGCCTGTACCTTTGAGGAATATATACTGAACAAGAGAGGTCCCAGGACTGAGCCTTGTGGGACACCACTTGTAACTGGTTTGGAGTCTGACATGGCTCCAGCAATTCTAACCATGTGGGTTCTGTCCTTGAGACAGTTTGCAATCCATCTAGTGACATAGGGGTTTATATTTAAGCTGGTGAGCTTATCTATAATGCCTGAGTGGGGTATTGTATCGAAGGCTTTTGCGAGGTCCAGGTAGGCTGTGTGGACCACCTTCCCCTTGTCAATGGCCTTGGTGACTGTTTCAAAGAAATCAACCAGGTTTAAGAGGCAGGATCTGCCTTTAACAAAGCCGAACTGGGTAGGATCCAGTGTTTGTAGGTCCCCAATATCTTTATTTATGAGGTCCATGATGATCCTTTCCATAGCTTTGCAGACCAAGCTAGTCAGGCTTATGGGGCGATAGTTTCCAGGATCCGTTGAGGCACCACCTTTATGGAGAGGGACCACTGTTGCTGTACGCCACTCTTTGGGCACATATCCTGTAGTAAGGCTGAGATTGAACAGTAGTTTTATGTTTGGGTTTAGCTCTTCTTGGAGTTCATGTAGGACGCAGCCCGGGACACCATCTGGTCCCATTGATGCTGTGTTTTTTGCTTTGGAGAGGGCGGCTCTTACCTGAGCATCTGAGATGTCAGGGGGGCAGCACTCTGCTGGGATAGATATTTGCCCTTTTGGTGGGGGGGGGAGTTTGTGCTGAACCTGTCAGCTAGGATGTTGGCAATGTCTGTGGGTTCGGTGTATTTTTTGTTATTTTGGACTAATTCTGAGCATATCTGGGAATTACCACCCAGGTTCCTAACATAACTAAAGAAAGCCTTGTGATTATCCTTAGTGTCCTGTTCAATTTTTCTCTCGAAGCTGGCCTTAGACAATTTTATGTGTGCCCGTAGTTTTTTGCTAACACTGATCAGTGATGCCCTCCCTTTTTGGGATTTTGCTCTATCATTTAGTAGCTTCCTCCTTCTATTGTATAGTTTGTTTATGGCTGGGGTCCACCAGACAGGACGTCTACCTTTGGAGGATTGGGTCCTGGTTTTATTTGGGATTGCATGATCCATGCATTCCTGAAGGTGTTCATAGAATGCGTTTATAAAGGATTCTGCGGTCTGGGCCATATTTTCCACAGGCCCGGGGGCTTTGAAGGATTCCACCTCAGTTTTGAGGAGTGTGAAATTTGCTTTAGAGAAGTTTTTCACTGTGGTTTTCTGGGCAGGGGGTGGGGTCGGGATGTGAATATCCAGTGAGATTAGTTTATGGTCTGATCTTACCAGTGAGGGATACACTTCTGGTCTGGAGCATAGAGTCCCCATGTTGGCGATGATCAGGTCCAGTATGTTTTCCCCTCTTGTGGGAGTGGTAACAAGTTGTTCCATAGCATTTGAGTTTATAAATTCTAGGAACCTTTGGGCTAGGGTGTTGGAGCTAGAGTAATGCTCCCAGTCTACGTTTGGGTAGTTGAAGTCGCCCAATACAATGGTGTTTGGAGAGACCTTCATATTTTCCAGTGTTCTCAGGAAGGCTGAGTGGGGTTCCTGGGTTTGGGAGGGTGGTCTGTAGCAGGCTATAAACTGGAAGGCAGTTTTACCCACTGTTAGTTGCACATGGATAGTCTCTGATGCTTCGTGCTTTGCCACCAACCTGGAGGTGTGGGTATCTTTGATGAATATCGATACTCCCCCTCCTTTTGTGGTTCGGTCCAAGTTTTGGGGCCGAAAAGCATGGTATGAGGTATAACCTGGTAGTGCTGGGTTGCTCTCAGGAGTCCTGAACCAGGTTTCTGTTACTGCACCGATATCGATGTTCTCCATGCTAAGGAGAGTTTTGAGTGCGTGCATCTTGAGGTTTAGACTTCTGGAGTTGAGTAGCATTACTCTTAGTTTCTTATCCCTTGTGATACCTATGGAGGTGGGTTTGTCTTTTGAGCCTTGCTTACAAAAGGCACTATGGGGGTAGCAAGAGCCTTTGCCAATATCCGAAAGCCCAGGGGTGACAGGTGAAAGCCGTCCCTAGCGAAGCATCGTGGCTTGTCGAGCATATCATCCCAAGCTGACAGGCATTGGATCCCCTTTGAATGACACCAGTACTTAAGCCAATTGTTGAAATTGATCATCTTGTCTTCATATTGTGGCATCATTCTTGGTGAGGGTAAGATGCTACTCAAGGTCAGGGTCATACTGGCCTGGGATAAATGCTCAGAAAGCGCCTTTATGTCTCTTTTCATGTAGTCCAGGGAGGTACGTCTCAGGTCATTCACACCAGCATGGACAATGACTGAGTCATATTTGTACTTGCCTTGGAGTGATCTGAGTGCTTGTGTTATGTGGCGGATCCTAGCGCCCGACAGGCTGCTCACCGTGACCCTCTCCTTGTTCAGCCTGGTGAGCAGGACGTCAGTGTGCCTGACGATAGAGTCACCTATTACAAGTATATCAGGTGTGTTGTTTAGTCTTAAGGGCTGTGACTGTTTGGCACACTGGATTTGTGAGATATGTGTTGCACGTGTTTTGTTTTGGGGTAGCGGCTGCTTGGGTGTCTGCTTTAGAGGTCTCTGCTGCTTAGGTAGATCTTTAATTAGAGCCTCCGAGTATGTTTTTGTGTGATTATGTGTTTGGTTTGCTGTCGTGGTAGGTCTATGTGAGACTGGAATTGTAGTGAGTGTGGTTTCCTTCTCCTCCTGACTGGTTATGCCAGTACTGAGTTGAGAGAGCTTAGCCTCCAGTTTGGCTATATGGTTGCATCTCTCACATGTGTTGGAATTTGTTGGGAGGAGGAGAGGGTTGTCTGTGTACATGAGGCAGTTGTAACATTGCCTCAAGATTCCCAGATTCACCAGCTGGACTGGAGAGGAGATTGACAACTGACCCTTGGACATGCTAGAAGAATATTGGGAATTCCTTAATAATTGAAAACCAGGGCCAGTGGGGAGTGAGGGTGTAGTGCTTTTAATTTTTAGTGCTTACTTATATAATTGCTTTAGTGAGCAAGTGCCAGGTAACTTAAGTGCAATGTGTTTCAGGTAACTTAGATGCAAAAACGACAAACAGTAACTTTCTTTCAAGTGAAACAGGGAAATAAGTACAGTAAGCAATGCAGATATCACTAGTGATCCACATAAGTGCTGAGAAGCCGCGTATTAGGTGGAATTTGCGTTCCAGGGAAATAACAAGCAAACAAGCATATAAACAAAGCTAGATTCAGCAGGCCTGGATCTAGTCTATGCTACAGCAAACAAGGTGTACCAATTTCAGTAAGATACAGTTCAAATATTCAGGCACTATAAACCTTTAACCAGAAATTCCCAGCTCAGAAGGGCAGAGTCCAGCCTCTTCTCCCACAAGAGTGCAGACCACAAACCTTCTTAATGTAAAATAACTGGCCTGAAGCCCAAGTGCTTAAACCAGAACTGATACACTTTAAGAATAACAGACACTGGGCTCTCAATCAGCAGTTCCCAACTTAGAAGGATGAAAGCTACCTGTCCTGCCACCACAGTGCATGCCACAAACCTTCCTAATGTAAAACAACTGGTCTGAAGCCCAAGTGCTTAATCCAAAAGACTTAGAATGATAGCTACACATTAATCAAGTTACTACCAAGCAGTAATAAATACAATTGAATACTTTAGAGAATGCCTGGATTAGTGCTCAAGTTACACAAACAAAGCTAGATCCAGCAGGCCCGAATCCAGTCTATGCCACAGCAAACAAGGCACCAACTTCAGTAAGAAGCAGTTCAGATATGCATGCACTATAAGCCTTCAACCAGAAATTCCCAGCTCAGAAGGGCAGAGTCCAGCCTCTCCTCCCACAAGAGTGCAGACCACGAACCCTCTTAATGTAAAATAACTGGCCTGAAAGCCCAAGTGCTTAAACCAGAATTAATACACTTTTAGAATAACAGACACTGAGCCCTCAATCAGCAGTTCCCAACCTAGAAGGATGTAAGCTACCTGTTCTGCCACTACAGTGCAGACCACAAACCCTCTCAGTGCAAAACAACTGGTCCGAAGCCCAAGTGTTTAAACCAAAAGGCTTAGAATGAGTTACACCAAGCAGTAATAAATACAATTGAGTACTTTTAAGATGATGCAAAAGTAAAAAAGTAGGTAGAAACACAAGTACAGTAAAAGCAGATGAATTTTTTTTTTTTTTTTTTCTGAACAAGTGCTGAGATCAAAGAAACAGATTTGAGTGCTGAAACTAGAAAACTGGCTAGTTATAAGAAAAAAAATACTAAGCTAGAAGGCTTCCCTCCAACACAGAAGGGCTTGGGGGCTCAGAAGCCTACAAATAGTCTATACCACTTAACAGGAAAGGCAGGAAACAAGCTTAAATTTTTATTTATTTTTTTCTGTTTCCCATATTCTCTCTTTGTACACAGTAGGAGTGGCTGAAATCAGAATATGATCTCACTGCACTCAGTTGAATGAGCAAATGAGATGGGCCCAGAAGGAGTATCCAAACATAAATTTACAAGAGGGGCGGGCAGTTGCAAGGCCACTAAGATTAACACCAACTTTGCAGTCACCTACTTCTTTTGTCATTAATATATAGTTATCCACCATTATCCTTCTATATGACAGAAACATATACAGCAAGGCAAAAAATACATGATTAAAGGATATGTTAAAGAATTAAATTCAAGTGCTGTTATAGTACATTGTTTTACAATTCCACACAAACCATGAGATCAGACAACACTATTTTTACTATCTCATTCCAATCCTGAAGTCTGATACCTACTGAAGCTCCAGTAATGGAGCATTATTTTGAGCCCATGTGACGAGTCCTTGGCATACCTGCACTGAAAGAATATGCTGCCAACACACAGTATGGGAAGATATCAGGCAAGATACATTATATGGCTCATATTGGTTTACTGCCATAACCTGGAAATGCAATCAGTCGAGTCATCATGTCATCAAATTTAAATAGTGAAAATGAAAACATTTTCAGCCCCACCACGAACTATGGTAATGTTGAGAGTTCGATATTCACCGTTTTGAAAATGTGCCCATTGACCTGCATGTACCTTCTGTCGATATTCAAGCTTTGGTACTATATGTTTCGATGTTTAGCCTCTTTGAAAGTCTACTTTCGACATTCGACTGAGTGCATTTCCAGGTTATGATAGTAAACCGTTCATATCAGTAAAAATACTTTATGTGCATAGTATTAGTTTATTTTATTATTTTGTTATAATATCATTTGTAAGGCTCTAACAATGACAACAATATTCAAATTTGTAATTAGTTATGCAGCTAAAAATATTTCCTTTCAGCATCTGTGTCTATGTGTTCATTGTGTCAGCAGATTGCTTTAATTGTATGGAATGCAGGTACTATTTAATCTTCTAAATAGCAGAACCCAGAAGAAAAATCATGCAGTGTTTTAAATTGTTAGATCCTTTGCATTCAAATATGCCAGCAGTACACTTTTGATACACACATAATAGATTCAGTGTGGTAAAATATTTTTCTTTTCAATAAAGCCATTAAAGCAGAGCATAGCTAGGAAGTGCTGCTATAGTATGAAGATATATAACACCTTATGACATTTGTTTGGTTATTTTCGTATGTCAAATAACAGAAAAAAAATCAGCTGCAGCACTTTGTAGCATTGCATATATTCATTATCTGTAGTGATTTCCTCCTGTCACCTAACAGAAAAAAATAAACTATGACCTTTTTTGCAGCATTATACATCTCTTTCTTCATTTGTCATGTTTGTATGACTCACTTAATCATTTACAGGAAACAGCCATGTTAGAAGGGGACATACAATATGGAGATGTGGTACATCATAATCACAATATCATGAACAGCTTGCTGTTTTGTCAGATACGAGTATTTATCTGCAGGCATGTTAATGGATACATATGTATAGATATTTACAGAGCAACAGAGAGGACAGAAAATATGAAAAAATAGCAACAAAGAAAAGAAAGAAGATAGGGAATACATGGTAAAACATTCCAAATATTTAACTAGCATAAAATGGATAGAAGAAAACAGCATCCAATGAAAAAGAACATGATTTAAAGCAGAAAAGATAAGACTAAGATGCAACTCATGTTACGTGAGTAATACAGGATTGAAGAAACTGTTGCAAAAGAGAACAAAATCCCATGAGTGGAGGAGCTCCCTGGTCAGCCTCAGTAAGAAGCTGAGATCCCTTATAAGATCCTCCAAAGCTAGCTACAAAAACAAAATCACCACTAATTCTAAGGACAACCACAAAGCATTCTATAGCTATGTCAAGAATCTCGATGGTAACACCCATATCTGCTCTGAGTTACAGCACAACGGCACGAAAATGACAGAACCAACTGATATTGCCAACATCCTGGCAGATAGGTTCAGTGCTAACTTTACCCCCCACCCCATAAAGGGCCTATATCTATACAGGAAGAATACAGAGTCCCTGTAATCACAACTATGCAGGTAAAAGCTGCACTCTCTAAAGCCAAAAACACAGCATCCAAGGGACCGGACAATATCCCAGGCTGCATTTTACATGAACTAAAGCACGAACTGGCTCCCCACTTAAGTACCATGTTCAATAATAGCCTCATATCAGGCTTTGTGCCCACTGAATGGTGCACAGCAACAGTTATCCCACTCCACAAAGGGGGAGCCACCACTACTGATCCCGGGAACTATCGACCTATTAGCCTGACGAGCCTGATCTGCAAGGCCATGGAACGTATCATCATGGAACTCATAAACAAAGACATTGGTAACCTCTAAACTCTGGCTCCCACCCAGTTCGGGTTTGTGAAAGGCAGATCATGCCTCCTGAACCTGATTGACTTCTTTGAGGTAGTCAGCAAATCCGTAGATGAGGGTAAAGTGGTTTACACAGCCTATCTTGACCTCGCCAAGGCTTTTGACACCATCCCCAATTCTGGAATTATAGCTAAACTCACTAAACTAGGTATAAATCCCTACATCACAAGATGGGTTGCCAACTGGATCACTGACAGAACCCACACTGTAAAAGTTGCAGACTCCAAATCTGACCTCAAACCAGTGACAAGTGGAGTACCACAGGGTTCAGTCCTGGGACCTCTCCTGTTTGGTATCTACTTCTCTAAAGTACAGGCTAACACAGAAGGCCTCTGGCTAATTAAGTTCACAGGTGACTGCAAACTAGCAGCCATAGTCAAGTCCCCAAATGATGTGCACATCCTACAGAAGGGCTTCGCTGAGAGAGATGCCTGGTGTCAGAGCTATGGCCTCAAGCTCAATGCCAAAAAATGCAGTGTCATCCCCTTTGCTAAAAACTCTGTACCAATGAGCTACCACATAGGTAGCAATCTACTTAACACTGAATGTGTGATAAGAGACCTTGGGACCCAGGTGGTCAGTAGTCTCTCCATTGATAGTCACATCGCCACAGAAGTCAGGAAGTCCTTCTATGTGGCACACCTCATCATAAAAGGGTTCTCATCCAGGAAAAAAGAGGTCATTGTTCCCCTCTACTCGACACTCATTAGACCCATTATAGAGTACAACGCCCCTTTTGGAATGTAACTCACAAGACATCTGCAGCAGCTGGAAAGGCCACAGAAGTACCTCACAAAGAGGATTACTGGCCTCAAACAAATGCCCTATACTGACCGTCTCAAAAAACTCCAGCTTTATTCCATAGCATATTGCCTACTCTGAGGTGATTTCTGCCTAACATATAAAGCTATGTCAAACCCAGAGCATTTGGACATGCTACACCTAAAGAAATCCCATTCCCTCCAAGATACACACTCTAGGGACCTAAACCTTGTCACCACAATAAACAGGACATGCTGGAGGGATAGATTCCTGTCCCAGAGACTTCCCATACTGTGGAACAGGCTACACATCAATGTTAAGCAAAGTTCTTCATTAGCACTCTTCAAGAAAAATCTTGATGAGTGGATGGGAAATAGGAAATACATCCCGGGGATCACTTCTGTGTCTCTGCTCGACAGTGGCACAGGAAAATAACTTTCTTGGGTGGCGTGAGCCAGGGAACCTTGTTGGCTATGCTTACATAGGCCCTTGGGCTGATAGCCTACTACCTACCTATGAACATATCCATAATACTTAATATTCTCATTTTTATATTATAAGGCACACCTTTAATATAAAGGTGATGGTACATGAACTAGGTCTGCAATTTTGATGTCTAGGTAACATATGGCTATATACATAGACATTGTTATTTACAGAGTGAACCCAAAGGTTTTACATTTCCTCTTACTAAAAGTAACATCTTCAAGAATACCACTAGACAATACCTTCAAAGGAGTGTTAAAATGCCAGTGGACAGAGTTTAAAAATATTTTCATTATTTACACAATTGCCTCAGGAGGCCGCGGTGGTGCAGCAGTTAGCATTGTCGCCTCACAGCAAGAGGTTCTCCGGTTTGATTCTTGGCTGGAGTGCCTTCTGTGTGGAGTCTGCATGTCCTTCCCACAGTCGAGTGAATTTAAAGACATGCAGGTAAGTGTGTGTGGGTGTGCCTTCATTGAAGGTTGGGTGCCAGGCTGGCAACTCAACACCATAAAATTTCATTGCTAATAATTAGCAGATCGGAGTTCTGCCGTGGTGACCCCTAACTGGAAAAAGCCGAAAGACAGTAAGACAAAATTGCCTCAGGCTATATTATGGTTAAAGACATCTTTTATTGGTAAGGATATCATTTGCTAAGATTTAAGCAAATAAAATGATTTTCATTTTTTACTGGATATTGGAGTGTATAGGCCCTGTTTAAACTTTATTATTATTTTTCATGCGTATACTTTTAAAGTCTGATTTTGTATGAGACATTAAGTACTTCAGAAAGTTTGGAATATGTTTTGCACCATTTTGTTTGTTATTCTTCTTAAATTGTTTGGTTTAAACTAAGTGCCATTTGTTTTTTTTTTTTTTTTTCATTTACCCTAATGATGCGTCAGTCAAAGGTGATACGTTAAATGGAGAGCTGTCATTTCATTAAAATGGTACTTTTTGGAAGTCAATCTCCATAACCATAACTCTAAAGTTATTAGTCACAAAATATTTTAATATGTGTCAGTCTTCCATGAAATCACTGTTTCACCTCTTTAGGATTTTTTTTTTAATTTCCATATATGGCTGTTTGACAATAAAGTTAGTAGAAAATTATATTTGAATGTATCTCACCCAGCTTTTCACTAAAGGTAACATAAACAGAGACCATGCAAACACAGTGGGTTTTAGTCTGCAGTATAAGATAATTTGAGTTATAAAAATAAATCAATCAGTTATAGCCCTAAAAAGAAGGTACAATCTGCAAAAACATTAACACATAACTCATGTGATGCTTCTTCCTTTTTTTAGTCACACTTGCTATGCAGCTCCAGTGATTGCTTAAGCAAATAAATTGCAACTTTTTTCCTAAGTTGTCTAATGCTAGAAATAAAAATATGAATTAACCTAAGCACTACAGAAATGAAAAGCAAAGAATTGAAAATCTTAACCACATTACAGCACAATCACTTTAAAGAAGATTTCAGGAAAAGTAGCAATTCAGCTCTTCAAAAGAACAGTGTTCACTACTGATTTCCAACCAAAACTGTAATAATAAACTGAAACCTGAATTGAAATGTACATCCTAACCACACGTCTTCAACTCATGTAAAAAGAAATCCACTGATATCTCTGTTGAATACTGCACTTAAAATATCACTACATTATTGCATAAAAATAATTTCAGATATTTTTTGGGATGGTGCACATAAAATATCATTACATGATTTCTGTAAAATAATTTCAGTTGTCTGCACTCTCAGGCATTGCTGTCCATAAAATTCACATTTAAAATACAACACCTTACCATTATGAAAGTTACATTACTTTTCAAGAAAATGTCATTAAAATATCAGTATCTTAGATGACAACTGCATTTTCCTAATTTTAAATTGTTTAATAATCCTCTTAAATGAATTTCCCTAATAATATGAATCTTACAAAAAAGTAACAGCAATCACATTAAGTGAGACTGGGCTAAATACAGAAACATAAACTATGTCAGACATGCACATTATTCTTGACATTAATAACCACAAATCTGAATATCTATTGTGAAAAAGAAAATATATGAATAGCTTTATCAGTCCTAAATTAAAAAAAAAATATGAGACTAGGAGTAATTTGACTTCAAAATAATGAACTCCATCAATATATTTACTGTACCTATGACCTCACATTAAAAGGTCTACAAAATAAACATTAATATAATTTCAAATTCACAGATATTTCAGTATGATTTTAAAAATCATACCTGCAATATATGAGATTTGTACTTATCTGTTGTACTGTACAGACTTACAGCAATAGCAATATGTGCTTAACATTCTACTTTTTGAGAGAAATGCAACCTATTACATTAGATTAATAGAAAATAAAATTATTCATAATAGCAGCAGTGTCATGATGCACTAAAAATTATAAATTTTAAATACAAGTGAAATAACTTACCAATCTTTTATGAAGGAATCAACATCACCCACTACTATACATTGAGAAGGCTATGCTCTCACAACTTTATAAGCTTCATATACTACACTGAGATCCAGTTACTACACAGTAGAATGGCTAAATGGTTACAAGTAAAAGTATATGTATTCTCTTTAACTCTGAAGTACAGTGACCTCAAACTTAGTAAATAAATATGGTGGAATGATTGGGACAAATGCCCAGTGTTAAAGGTACAGCCTCCCAGCAAAGACAAACAGGGTCAATACAAACTGTTTTGAATGTTGTCATTTCTTGTAGAATGGACAAAATGGTGTAAACAATTTTTTTCTGCACTATTTTGCAACAATCTGGTTTAGTAATTTACCATTTAGTTTAACCACATGTTAATGCTTCAATATTATAACTTTCAAGTATGCTTTAAGGCTAATGCAACATGGAATTTTAATGCTATTATGGATAAGGTCAGAGTATGAGCTATACATTTTGATATAATTGTTATTTTTCTCCATAGAAATGCAACATAAAATATTGGTCTTATTTCATTTACTTCATCTGATACATATCCTTTCATCCTAGTAATAAATATACTTTGCTTCGAGGTTTTCATCTTACTTTTATACTTTTCTTAGTTCTCAGCCTAGTCTTTATACATTGACAACCAAAAAATAATAATATTAACTTCAGTTTGAATGACACAACAGAACAGATATTTCAAATTTGTTACTTAGATTGTTTACTGAAAGATTTATTGTCTTGAATCATGGGTGTCAGAACCATAGAGCCAGGGGGAGGGGGAACCCCCCACACACACACTTTTACAGCTGCAAGACCTGTTGGGAAAAATGAATAAAGTGGAGTTTTCACTCTAATGTGGATTCACGCGGGGAAGTTAAACTAACTAAGGTAACTGTTCTTGTTCTCTTATTGCTCTGTGTTACAGGAGTTATATTGCTGCTGTTCCATTGGTACTGCCAGACCAGAGTCATGCCGGTAAGGAGAGTTTTGTTCTTTTATTTGCAGGAGTTATGCTGCTCATGTGTGTGTGTGTGTGTGTGTGTGTCTGTGTGTGTGTGTGTGTGTGTGTGTGTGTGTGTGTGTGTGTGTGTGTGTGTGTGTAAAATGCCCTGGTTAAGTATACCTGGTGGTTAGTGTTACTCAGTCTCAAACAAGAGCCTGACTTCTCTACCCATACCACCACTTGTGATTCAGTGAGTTGAGTCCATAGCTTTCCACCGTCCAGATTTTCACAGAATATTTGGCTCATACTTTTAGTCTCTTTCTCTTAAAGTTTGTGTTTTTCTGGCAAATCAGTGAGAAGTGAA